>NC_085136.1:14816346-15116406 GCF_035046485.1 Aedes albopictus
TCCCACCTAATGCATCTGACAGGAGCCAACATCTATCGTGTATCCACAATGGAATCCTTTGTGGATACACAAATGTTTACATACAAGATGTTGGATTCTTAAACATGGCGGCCTCGCATCCTGGTGGTTATAACCCAATCAAAACAACGGTAATCGCTACTTTTTGACGTGAATTACGTTTTAACGAAGTTGGGAGCCCGGAGTCTCTATTGTTCTTGAGTATTCGACTGCTAAAACTTAGCCCATTTAGCGAAAGCCTTTCACTAACCGAAGACTATTATTTTAACTGAAGAAATTATTATGTAGAAGTTACTTTTGATCAGTGTTTGAAACTTGCAGATTTGATTGCAGACAATATTCTCTTATATACATATATTTTAAGAAAGTATAAAACTGTTGAAATATTGTGAACCTGTCTAAGGGGCCATCCATTAAGTACGTCACGGTCCTAGGGGGGAGGGGGGGTTTGTGAAAGTGTGACAAGCAATGTATTAAGTATAGGAAAAACCCGTACGAAGGGGGGAGGGGGGGTCGAAAATTCCCAATTTCAGCGTGACGTACTTAATGGATGCTCCCTAATATATGCTGCAATGTTTATCGTCATGCCCTGCGCCGACCGTGCTAAATGTATGTATGTTGGTTGTTATTGTTTGTACATATATTGTTTGTTAAAAATAAACGAAATTTGAATCAAGCAAGCCGTGATATAAACAGTGAGAATCGTCACCATATTTCAAGCTCTTACCGTGGAAACTCTGTTTTCCAATCAAACAATTGCATTATGACTCATAATACAACCGAAATGAGTTTCATGATGAACCATAATGCAACTTTTTGATTTAGTGAAGAAACTTATGCCGTTACAATACCAAAAAGGCAAGTATAAGTAGATATTATAGTGATGAGTTGCAAAAAAAATACATTGAGGAGTTTTAAAGGATGTTCATGGGAGATTTTAAGAAATCCTTGGAGTATTGCTTGGAAAAAATTAGAAAAGGGTTTTGAAGAATTTCAAAAGGATAAACTAAAGAAATTTTTGGAGAAATTTCTATAATATTTGGAAACAGTATGCATGGAGAATTGTTCAAGGAATCTCTAAAAGATTTTCTAACTCTCTGGAAAAATTTCTAAAGAAACATTTGGAAATATTACAAAAAAAAAAATATGAAAGATTTCATAAAAGAACCTATAGCATGAAATTTGAATTAGTGAGTTCTTCTAGTGATGACACTCGTGAGTGGCGTCTTTGTGGGTTGGTAAAACGATGGTTAGCATCAACCATATTTTGAGAATCGTTAAGGAGAAACATCGGAGATTACAAATATGGCTTCCCAATGGCCGACTTGATGCCCTACTCGCGTTTTCCAGAGCACCGATCTTGAAAATTCGTTAACAAATGCGCTCGATTTAGAAAAGCAGCCTTTTTTTGCAAGTGAGCAAAGCCAGGATAAACAAGTGCGGCTTGGTGCGATGCTTCGTTCGTCAGATTTGTGCCCCTAAAGTTTGTATGCAAAATTACAATGGGACTTCTTGATGTTTTACCTTAAAGGTGACCTCTACAAGTGAGATATTTCAATCCACGTTACCTATGAGTTTTTTTTGTATACTCCCTAAATCTCTATTTGATTACTTATAAAATAAACCCGCCCTGAGGTTCAGAATCTTCAGAATGATTCCTGTAGAAAGCCTTGGAAAACTTCCTGATAGTCTTTCTGGAGGAAATTCTGAAAAAATCCATGGATGGGTTTATTATGATTTTTTTTTTCGAGATTTTACGGAAGAAATCTTATAAATATTTCAAAACAAATCCTTGAATGCATATCTGAAGAAATTCCCGAAGGAATTTCTTAAGCAATCCATGCACGGTTTCTAAAATAATTCTTTGAGAAAATTCTGTGATAAGCTCTAGTGAAATTGCTTGGAAGATTTGCTGATAGAATCCGTTATTGAAATAAAAACCGTTTTTCAAGGGGTTTTCGATAGAAAAACGTAACGTGTCTTGCAAAGTAACGGAGTTACAAACTTGGCGTCTTCGATGAAGTTACTCAGAACAACATTTTCTGCAACTTACGTGAAGGATGAATCTTGTATCATGAAAAGTTCAAAACATAAATTTTCGATCTCACTTTTAGGAAGATAGATAATTTTTACCAACAGTTCAATAGAAGCGCGTTATTGTAGTGACAAACTTCTTCAAAGGCGCCATGACACTAAATGGTATGGTTAAATCAGCAACTGTGCAATTAAGTAGTAAAATTCTTGGCGTTCAATATTAGAAATTATAAAAAACAGCATTTCGTAAAAACACCATCTCTCGAGATTGGCCCAACGGCTCTTCGTGAAATTTTGATGGAAGCTGCACAACCCCTGAGGCTGGAATATACCAGAAGATGGAGGGTCAAAATTTCAGATTTATAAGTTTCTAGTCGGGAGCAATCCGAAAAGTGAAATTTAAAGCTGGGCAAAACATTTGTCGGCCCGTCTTACTCATACTATGTGTCATGATGTTAGTTGTCAAAAATGGCAAACATTAATCTCAAAGTATGATTCTTTTACTCAATAATGATTATTAATACGAGATATTCCAGCCTTATGTAGTGTTCATTCTGTAAGAGGGTTGTGATATTTGAAAAACTAAGTGTAACGAAAACCTCTTTCTTAATATGGCATAATGCATCAGTTGTTCTTTGTTTTATTTTATCATTTAGTTATTGATTCACACATTCAAGTCCCAGATTATCAGTAATCATGTCAATCAATGTGTTGTGGTTTGATTCATCTTTGTTAGCTGTGTTTCCCCGCCCCAAATTGCATTATTTCCCATCCAATATTTCTTTCAACATTCCCATTTCATTCGCTATTTTCTCAGAACCTCCGTCTCATCTGATGATTTCTTTCTGCTTTTTTGTTTGTTTTTGCATTGATTTAAATTAAATATAATATGGCATCAAAATTTACATCTATTTACTCTCACCCTTTCAGTACGTTTTCACTTTTTAGGAACTCGTCGGTAAGGTCTAGGCCGTTCCTCGGCACCGGACTCTGCGAGAATTGATGGCACTCGTCGTTATTCTGCTGCTGCTGCTGTTGTTGTTGCTGTTGTTGCTGAAGATGTTGCTGGTGGGCGTGATGTTCTCTCATGACTGCCCTCAGGTGTTCCCCGTTCGGATCACCGAACGGGGGACAATTTTCATTGGATCTACTCTCTTCATTGCACCTGCCCATCAGGGGGTTCCCTAGGGGTCCCAAGTGTCCGCCTCCCCCTCCACCCCCTATCCCATGACCACCCCCTCCCGCATTCGAAGAAACTACGGCCTGCGCCTGGGAAACGGCTAACCTCAGAGCTGCCTCGGCTTGAGATCTCAGAATGGCTTCCGCCTGCTGAATCCGGATCGCCGTCTCCGACGAAGGACCGCACGCGTTCTGACCCCCACCTAATCCAGCACCTCCCAGCGGCGAATCCGCCGTTGGGGGGTAGTTCTGCCGATTGGACAGTGGGTACTTCATTTCGTTAAAATTGATAAAATTGCTCTTCTTCTTCAGCGGGCCCAGATTTGACTGGCCCAGATGGTCTCCGTGGATCGAATTGTTCTTGAAGGATTGCCCTATCCGCATGGCGGTGGCCAAATTGACGACTGCGGCCTGCACCGCCGAGGACGTTCCATCCGTTGGTAACATCAGATCCGGATCGAACTTCGGCTCCTGCAGCATCATCATCCTCGAGAACTGGCTGTTGTTGTTATCCCCCGGAACGACCCCGAACGGATTGCCGTGACCTCCGGAAGCGGCGACGGCCGCCGCGGCCAATCGATGGTTATCAAATGGCCCCACGCCGACACCTCCACCACCACCCCCTTCCCCATTCTTTTCCGATCCCATGGTGGACGAGTTCTCCGAGTAGTTCAGCGGCGAAATGCTGTTCTGATGGGTCAACTCCTTGACCGAGATCATGGCGTTCGATGGACCGGACCCGCCGCTTCCACCCATTCCGCCGAGGGCATTGGATTCCTTCTCGCGCTGCTCGGCCACCGCCTTGCTGAACATGTACTGCGCGGCAAACTGGTGCTTCGGGTCCATCTTCATGTGCTCGATGTGGGTGATGAGGCCTGTGGGGTGGGAAAAGAATGATAAGATATTCGTTTTTATGAAAAGTGAAGTGTCTACACTGTGGAACTAGGTATTTCGTACATAGAGGATCAAAAGCTCCGATAGCCATAAGATGACGTTTTAGCACATAGGATCCTTCAATTTTTATCCTTCCACTTTATGGTTACACTGAAACCACCATTTAGGTAAATTCAAATCAGGTACAATCATTAAGGTAACAGTTTCTGAATGAAATTTTGTTACATTCAGAGTAGTTAGGGGATTTAAGGATGAAGAAGTCGTCATTGATATCACCGTCATCATTGAAATTTCGAAAGCAGTTTTCTCGTTACACACACAAACGTTCGTTTTGAAAATGGATTCATTGTATTTCAGATGGAGAATGGAATACAATGAATTCATTTTCATTGTAAACATGTATGCCTAGAAAGAGAAAACTGCTTTTGAAATTTCAATGATGACGATGATATCAATGACGAATCCTTCAACCTTAAGGCGAGATTCAATCCTTTGGAGGCGTTGAAAACGAGCATAACAAACGTGTTCGACGCCAGCGAGGTTGCGGCAACAGTGACGAAACAATCCAGCCCCAAATGGTTGAAGTGGGTTTGTGTGGACATCAGATCTGGTGCTTAATCCAGCGCACGGTTTAGGAAAAAAATATGATCTTCGTGTGTAAAAATCTCTGAGGTATCAGGTGAATTCAGTACAGTTTAAGAGAAGTCTACGGGGGACTTTTCTCACACTCCCCCTGAAATCCACTGAAAAGCCTTGAAACCCCAAAACGTCCTGAAACGTATTAACCTGTCTGATACACCTCTGAAGATGTCGTGGAAGTATCAGAAACCCTTGACATCACTGGGAACCCCTCTGAAACTCCCGGAACCATCAACGAACCCTTCTATAGCTCCTCTAAAAGCAACCTTAAAACCCTCTAAAATCCTTGAATTTTCTCAACCACTCGGTCACCATCACCACGTTGATCGCTGATGTTGTACACAGCAAGCGAGATTTTTCCGAGTTGTTGTACAAAATACAAGAATATGACTCCTGAAGGGTTTTATGCTCTGCAGCCTTATAATCTATCATTTAGGTAGTGGATCCTTCTAAGGAGAACCTGATAGAAACACTTCTCCAATAGAATTTTAAAAAGATTTCAACAAAGATAAAAAAGTAAAACTACTTTATTACAGTAAAAATTTGTGATTTTTTGATACACTTTTTGAAAAGTTACAGCTAGTTGACCATTTTTTGAAAAATTAAAATTTTTCCTGTCGGAACCATTTTGTCTATCCCCTGTAAGAGCATTTTATACTCAATTTTCATTTTGAATGAGATTTTGTTCCCGCGCTGGAATTCATGAATCATTGACTTTTGTATCAACACATAACCATTTTCCTCATCTAACTTTTGCTGACTTCTTGTCTCAAAATTTGCCAAGTAGCCCAGGATAGTCAAATGCCATATTTTCTCAAATTTATAATTTTTACAAGCAAATGTAAACAATTCTGAAGATTTTTTATATAAAAAAATAAATTTTACGCATAAGTTTCCTACATCCAACTATACTCATGTAAAAAAAAACAAGAAAATATATGGGGCCTTGTGAAATTTTACTCGAGATTTTTTTACTTTTTACGTGAAATAATTGATTTTTTTTTTTCAAAAGGATCCACTATTTCTCGGATATGTGAATTCTGTCTCGAATAACATTTAACAAGGTTCAATTTATTTTATTTTATATTTTAAATCAAAATTCTCAAAAATCGTTAAGAAATAATAAGAATCATTCGACCACTCTACTTGGCAAATTTTGAGGCCGGAAATCAGCTTTCTACAGAAAATAATTTTAAAAAAATCGAAGGATCAGGTTGAAAAAAAAGATATGCAGATCTCATACATCTGCAATGGTAACAAACATCAGTGTTTTTGAAGATACCATTAAAAAAAAGGTTTTTTGGTATAATCTTCCAATTTATCATGAGCAATTCCTTCCAAGGAATTTTTAATAAATTCTGCCAGGAATGCCTACAAATAATTCGCTGAGAATTCCTTCAGGAATTCTTTAAAGGATTCTATATAAAAATGTACAGCTTCAGGAATTGCTTTCAAAGTTTTCTAAACATAACTTCATGAATTAATTTAAGAACTTTTACATAAAAAAAATCTTGGATTTCTTACGAAATTGTTCCATGGATTGCTTATGAAAATCTTGTAATTTCTTTCAGATAGTCTTTCATTGAAAGTACTTCGTGAACATTTTCAATGGATTGCTCTAGAATTTTTCGTCCAGAATTTCATCTAGACGAAATACCAGAATTTTTTTAATCCCTTTAGAAAAACTTCCGTGGGTTTCCTTAGATATTCCTCTTTAGATTCTTTCAAAAATCCTTACGATATTTTTTACAGAAAATCAATTACGGATTCCTTCAGAAATGCTCCCAAGGAATTGCTGGTATGATGCAGGTGTGCAGGTGTGAATAATTAAAACCGAATTCAAATAAAGATACCATAAAAAACGAAAGTTCAGAATTACTCCAAATTTCTCAAAGGATTCCTTAAGAAAATATTCCAAGGACTCCTTCAGAAATTCTTCCAAAGTTTATTTCAGAAATTCTTCCTGGAATTACTTTCGATTTTTTTCTGTATATTCTTTCATTAATTTTTCTAAGGATTATATTTGAATTCCTTCCAAAATTACTGAATGGATGCCTTCAGATATTATTCCAAGAATTCAATCTTGAAAACTATTAAGAATTTTTTTAGAAATTGTTCCAGGGATTTTGAAATAATTTTAACGGGGATTTCTTCAAAGATAATCTCAAGAAGAAATCTTTTAGATTGATTTTCTAGAGTTCTTTTTGAAACTCTACCAGGGATAACTTGTGATTTTATTCTAGGAGTGTGTTCAGTAAATACTTCGTAATTTTTTCCAGGAATTCCTCCAGAATTCTCGTCAGGGTTCCTTCATAAATTTGTGTAGGTATTTCTTCTAGGTGTTTGAATTTTATTGAAGGATTTCTCCTTGATTCTTCACCGATTAATCTTTCCAAGGAATCCCACCGATTAGTTTCTTCAGGAAGTTTCATGAAGTTCCAAAGAAATTTCTCTTTATTTTTTCAGACATTCCTTCAAACACATCTCTTCGGAGTTTTAGGGACTTCGTCAGGAACAAATAATGGGATTGTTTCAGAGATTCCTGCAGAAATTGTGTTAGATTTTTATTCAGTTTTTTTTCCTCAGAAGTTCTTTTGCAAAATTGCACAAAAATATATTTCTGAATTTTAACCGAGACTCAGCTAACAAAATGGTAGGTTGCTTGGCAACAAGGCGTGCGATACTGATTATCGGAATTTTCAAGTTGAGATCTCATTTAAACATTTAGCTGACTACTCGGTTGTGCAATTCTCGGCATACGTAAACCGAGATTCGGCAACTAAAATTAAGTGTGTACTGGAAGAAAACTTGAAATAAAAATCTCTGATTTTTTTTTTAAAGAAATCCTTGAATGATTCTAAGATGAATTCCCGAGAGAAAACCTGAAACAATTTTTAAATATATCCCCTTAATTTATATAAAAAATATGAAAAACTTATGAGGGGAGAAATTGCAAGGAAAACTGCTTACAAATTTTTGGAAGGTGAGATTTAGGGAGAAATCGGTAGAGAAGCTTCTTAAAGTATTCCTTTAAAAATGTCTGAAGGAATCTTTGCTAAAATTGTAGACAAAGAAACACAAATAAATTAGGAAGTTCTTTATTGAACCAATGACGAAATTTAAAAAAAAAAAACTTTTTGAAGAAATTCTTTAAAGTACTTTCCAAAGAATTGGAAAAGCCTCTGAAGGTATACATAAAAGAATTTCTTCAAAAATTTCTGAAAAATTCCAAAGCATAGATTCTGGAGTAATTTTTGCAGGAATTTTAAAGAGAATCAGTGGAGAAATTCTTAGCAATCCCTTGTGGAATTTCTGGGAAACCTCAGAAGAATGTTCCAGTAGTCTAAAATTTTTAGTGGAATTTCCGATTTTTCTAGAGAAACTTTTGCATGAACTCCTGGAAAAATACCCGGAGAATATCTTATAGGATTTTTTGGGTGTACTTCATGAGAGTTTGCGGAGGTGTTTGTTGAAGAAATGCTTTAATTTTTTTTTCTGAAGGACGCTTTGTGCAATTTTGCAACACCTCGAGGACTTCCCGTAGTCACTTATGGAAGAATTTTTAGACAAACATATCGGAGGGTTCCCGAAGGAATTGCTGGGAAATTGAAAAGGATGCTAAACCGTCTTCAACCAGAGATTGGACAGACTGAACGATTGTAAACATAAGACAACGGACATTACACGAAACACCCAGTGGTTCAGTTGAGAAATTTCCGTTTGGCGACAAGTTTTCACCGACTGAAGCGGGAATCGAACTCACACTCCATGACTTACGAAACGCCTGGACGGCTGACGTCGCTTACCGCATGACCACGAAGCCCAGATGCAACTTCCGGATTGGTATTCAATTAAACTCTGAAAAGATTTCCAAGATTATTCCTGGAGGAGTTCTCGGAGCATCTCTTTTTGATACTCCCGGAAGCTCTTGAAAGAATTCCTGAATGATCTATTGCAAGAGATGCTGGGAAAACTTCTGGATGATGTTTCGTATAATTTCCTAGAAGAACTTCCATTCCTTCTCCTAGAGACAATTCGGGGTCGATCGAGTTTTTCCCAGTGTGTTAAGTAGGGTGGCCCACACTTATGTAAAAAAAAAACAATTTCGAAAAATACCGAGTCTAACATCCGGATTCAGTTGTTTTGGACTCCCAGAAGCTACGTTCAAAATTTGAGAAAAACGATCAAGCCTAAAAGGGCACTCGACAGGCACGAAATTTGTATGAGAAAACTTGGCAAAATGTATGCAAAAAATTCAAGTTTTTTATTTTTACCGCTAGGTGGCACTGTAAGCATTTCAAATCAAAAACCTAAGATTTCTGAATACATTTGGCCACGTTTCCCCATACAAATTTCAAGCTTGTTGAGGGCCCTCTTAGGCTTGTCCGATTTTGCTCAAATTTTGAACGTAGCTATTGGGAGTCCAAAACAACTAATTTAGGAGGTAAGACTTGGTATTTTTCGTTTTTTAGTTTTTCTTATGTATGTGGGCTACCTTAGTGTTAAGGCTGTTTCATGTGATAATACAATTTTAAAATGCTCGCCTCAAACCTACCTGTCTCGTGCGTAAAAACGGCCTGACACACCGAGCAGGGCCACATCTGCAGGTTGGACCGGAAGGGCGGCCCCGGGGCGCCCGGCGTCCTCGGATGCGTCAGCAGGTGCTTCCGCAGGCAGCCCTCGTTCACGTAGTGCTTGCCGCACATCGGGCACGGGTGGTTCGCTACCCTTCGCTTCACTGTAGTGTAAGAAATTCTTTGTTTCAGTTCCTCTAGACATTTAGTGCTGTAGTCTGAGTTGGGGTCGTGTTGGTGGTGCGATTCGGTTTTTGGTTGGTTGGAATTTATGGATAGTAGTAGGTGGTAGTAGAGCGGTTGAAGTAGTAGAAGTTGAAGGTTGGTTGGTTGGTTGATTGGTTGTAGAAGGTCCGGGAAGGGAACGAATCCATTAGTTACCAGTTCGCCCATAGTTCAGAACAGAAATTGAGTCCTAGATGGCCTACGAGTACGAATGGGTGTGATACCTACCAGCCACTTCTTTGTGCGAGTATTTGATGTGTTCGTTGAGGGCATCCACGCCGAGGAATATCTTACTGCATACATTGCACGTCACGCTGTTGGAGTTGCTGATCAGGGCGGCATGTTGCTGCAACACTCCCAGGTGCAGTTGAAGTTCCTAAAAAATTGAATTGGAAGTTGAATCCTCTTCGTTCGACATTTGTAAGGTTCACATAACTAGAGACCAACCTTGGAAGTGTGCGTCCGGAGACTAGACTCGGTGGCGAAACCCTTGCCGCAGAGATTGCAGTGGAAGGGGCGGCTCTTGGCCCGCTCGACTTGGGCGTCGTGGTTGCGCAGGTGCTGCTGCAGGTTCGACAGCTGGATGAACGCTCGGCCGCACTCCGGCAGGTGGCATTTGTACGGGCGTTCGCCTAGTGGGATTATGGGTTAGTGGGGGCAATATTTGGGTTATATTATGCTGTTATAGTTGAACAAATCAGTTATAAAAAGATTTAAATATGCTTGTATTTTCGTCGTATGCCTGTATTTCGTGCAATATTTGCAATTTGTTGAGAGAGTTTTACAAAATATTAGGGTGGATCCAAAATTCGTTTTATCAGTCCACCATCCCTCCCCTTCCGCTTAATCGATTTATTACCAGATTCTTTATCTCCTCCCAAAGTATGAGCTCATTTTTTTAAAAGTTAATAATGCATAAGCCCTTTCAAGTTCAAACTGAACATTGATTCAATCGTCCATAATATTTTTACAAGTTGTTTCACGGGTTAGTTGGTCCTGGCATTTTAAGGTAACTGTAACAGCTTTGCCAAACATTGCATTTAAAGTTGACGTATCGCTATTTTTTCATGTTTCGTTACTTCGGATAACTTTTGTATCTGATTGGGCAAAGTATTAGCTATAATAAAGCTGCTAAAGAGTACTCAACTAATACTCTGAGACACTTGGAGAAGTGCTACTGTCGGCAGAATGAAAACATCCCAAGTAATAAAAAGTTCCGCTTCCCATGACAAAATGCACTTTCGAGCTCCACGAAGTTCAAATACCTTGTCCTTAATTTTAATTCAAATATAATCAATTTTTGGGAGCAGGTATAGAATCTGGATATTATTAAAAAAAAGCAGTGTGTAGTGAACGATACCTGGACATTACGTTTTCATTTTTAATAGAATTGGCTGTGAAATTTCTAAAAAAAAATCCTTGACGGAAATCCCAGACACATCTAAGCCCATTTTTTTTACTGAAAATGTTTTTAAAACTATTCAACATATTTATCAACAATTTGCTCAAGGAATTTATGGATTTTGTTAGGAGTTTGCATTTTCGCCATATCACAAATACAGAAAGGAAGACTTTCCAACTGGAAGCATTTCCTCACTTTTTGGTGTTTGATTTTTTATTAAATAACGAAGCAATATTTTCAAATTCGGTTTTCGTACACATGTAGAGTATGGATTAGAGACGAACCCGACGGGTACGGGTCGGGTTCGGGCTTGGATTTGTTTAAAAACTCGGGTCGGGTCCGGGTTTGAACAATTTCAAAATTTTCGGGTACGGGTCGTGTCGGGTTTGAAAAACGTCGCGTTGAAGTCGGGTTTGGAACCAGTGTAGATTTAGAAATATGCTTGATTTGTTATAACCGATATATTTAACAATTATTTTTAGCTCGGGTTCTGGTCGAGTTTATTGACAAATATTTTATCGTGTTCGGGTTTGATCGACGAAAATGTTTCGGGTTCGGGTCCGGTCCGGGTTTGACGGAACAAAAAATTCTCGGGTTCCGGTCGGGTCCGGGTTTTGAAATTGAAAATTGTTGGGGTACGGGTCGGGTTCGGATCTGTTAAATCTGAAACCCGACCATCTCTAGTATGGATCAAGGTATCTTCTGAATTTTTTTTTGTGGTCGAAAATGTTTTTCGTTTTCGCGGAAACCATTTTTGAATAAAATCTCACAAAAAAATGGTGAAAAAATGGAAAACATTTTCCACCACGAAAAAAAATTAGAAGATACTTTGATTCATACTCTACATGTGTACGAAAACCGATTTTGAAAATATGGCTTCGTTATTTATTAAAAAATCAAAAACCAAAAAAAAAGGAGGAAATGCTTCCAGTTTCGCCTTAATCATATCTTTCTAAAGAATTTCAAAATGAAACTATTAAAAAAACCGCCTACAATTCTTACTAGAATTTTTCAAAACTACCTGGGTAGAGGTGAATGGCAAACCAAAAACAAAAGATTAACAAATTTTATTGTCATAACTTATTTTGTCATTCATGAGTTCTTCATGAAAAGCTTAAAACAACATATGAATAGCATTATATGCTATCATATCAAAATATGCCATTCGCTTGTCATTTTAAAATTTGGAAGAATAACTACTGAATGTCTTATTTTGCTATCATAACAAATTTTGCAATTGGTGAGATATTGTTGACCTTTTGCGAGTTTGATGAACTCCAGTTTTGGCATTTATTAAGAACAACATAATGACAAAATTTGAATTTTGGTTATTCTAATGGTAAATTTTGATATTTGTTTGCAATTACTTTCCATCCAAAAAAACTTATAAGTTTTCATTTTGTCAATAAACAACTTAATATACCCTTCTTTTGGATGACAAGGGAATAACTAATTTTGATATTGTTCTATTTTCAATAACTCAATAATGGCATACTTTGCAATTCTCAATCCTAATTTTTTTGTTCTTGGTTTGCCATTGTATTGTCAAAATTTGATATTCTTTAGTTATTTTGTCGAACAATGTCAGTTATTATTTTTGCCCTTTTGTCACTTATTTCAAACAAACCAATGATAAATTTTATCATTCAGTAATTCTTTTTGAATGGTAAAACTTGCAATTGTTTTGTAATTGTTTTCTGCCCGGGTATCTTTCTAAAGTTCTGGAACAAAATTTGCCAAATCAAACGCTTCATACGAGTATCAAAAGTTCATCTGCGAACACGGTGCAACATTCTTATCAAAGTTTCCTACAGAAACTATGATATAATATAATTAATATAATATAATATAATATAATATAATATAATATAATATAATATAATATAATATAATATAATATAATATAATATAATATAATATAATATAATATAATATAATATAATATAATATAATATAATATAATATAATATAATGTAATTCTCCTGAGAACTGCGTGAAGTATTCTTCAAAGTGTCTTCATGAATTTTTGACAGATTCAGATCCTCAATTCAATGTAAATCCTTTCGTGTTCTGGGCCATTTAGATGGATAAGGTCTTTGACAAAGTTAGAAGACTTATAGTTTTCCAATAAGAAACACTACGTGGCGCTGGTATTCTGAGGAGCTCCCTGTTTAGTCTAAACATCATATATCTCGTGTTCTGGACCGCTTAGTAGGATACTGTCTTTGGCAAAATTGTTCAGAGGTAAAGCTTTAATCGAAAAAAAAAACAATTTAGTTCCCATTTGTTTCACTTGAGTCCAAGCCCGTGCACAAAGGAGGGGTTTCGGGGGTTAAACCCCTACCATTGTCGATGTTCTATACTCTAGGCGCCCCTCCGCGCTTTGCCAAAATTATGAAAAACCCCTCCCTTGCCGCCTTTTCTGTACACGGGCCTGTAGTGTTGCAATGATTTTGCAGTTTAGTTTAGGATGTGCACTACTCATGATATGGATCACTGAGGAGCAAGCCCGTTCAAAAGGGGGGGGGGGGGGGGGGGGGGATGTGCAACCCCCCTCATTACCGATGCTTCATACACAAGGCGCCCCTCTGCCTTTTGCCACCTCTCTTGGCACCATTTCTGTGCACGAGCCTGCTGAGGAGGACACCATTCTTGGCAGTGTTGTTCAAACGAATGAAAGCTTCTACATAACTTCCAGGGTTTTTTAGGTATACCCTTGGACCTTTCATTGAAAATTTCTGCGACAATTCATTTAGAAACATTATAGGCGACTCGGTTGGAATCTTCTTCAATTAGTTCTTGAAGGAGATACTGCTGGAATAGCCTCGGGAAATTGAAGAAAAAAACACGAATTTACAATGGCCGAAAAAAATCACCAGAATTGTTTTCCGAAACATTTCACATACACTGAAATAAATTTTGTTGTGGAAACTACCGATTCCTTGAGCTTGAGCTTGAGCTTGATTGACCGCCCGTGGATGCTACTCCAGTATCGCCAGACCAGCTACACTCACACAAGGACCAATGAGATAACTGCCGGGGACTAGCAGGCATCTTCAGTGTGTGAGCGTTGGTGATCTTCTATTTTTAGGCGACAATGGCGCCTGCCACGTCAGGTTGCAGGTCAATGTGGGGAAGGGGTAAGGAAGTGATGATTGCAATCGTTTGTATCCACATCTGGCCGAATATACCTCTGCGCCAGCACAAACTCATGCGGATGTTGGAGTGTTGGTGGGAATGGGTTGGCAGAAGGTTCACACATTGGTTTGTGGATACCAGGGGAAGGTGATAGAATTGTGTGTTTTTATTATTTTGAAGATGTGCGGCACAGTTCGCTTGATTGCATAACTTGTAGGCGTTTTCTAATAGGATTGTGACACTGTGCTGTGAAAGTTTGGAAGGAAGGGAAACGGCTTTTTCAACCCGTTTCTGTTCTAGCGACGGCTATGAACATGTTTATATACATGAGTTGTATATGTAGAGAGCAGAGAGAAAGTTTATAGAAAGATACAAAGTAGGAGGAAAGGGACGGGCCAGGGATTGAACCCAGGACCTTTTGCATATAAATCAGAAGCGGTAGCCACTAGACCACCAAGCCACGTCTTTTGTTGTGGAAACTACCGATTCCATAGTAAAATTACTAACCGAACCTATGATTCTCAACCGACAACAAAATCTGTTAAGGTAACTGGAGTATGCTTGAAATTACAATGCATTGTAAGTCCCCGAGCAGAGGATAATAGCAAACTTTTAACAACAGAATCACATAGCCTGTTTTTATATCATAATTTGTTATTGTTAATTTATCAAAATATATCAATTTAAAAACATGTTTTGTTGGGCAATCTTATTTTTTTATTTTCAAATATTTGAGATATATCCACAATATATCATTTCAATAATATATTTTGTTGAAGAACAAGTTTAGTTATTATTCTACTATAGAGAATGTACAAACATGTGATGAACAATAACACAACAAAAACAAGTTCACAAATTACCTGTTATTAAGTTGTGATTGACCTAACAAAACATGTTATTAAATAAGTCTTCCAGGAAAATTTTTTTGTTATGATATTTGTTATTTTGCCGCTCATGACAGACAAGTTTATAACATAACATGTTATGCTAATAATATAAAAAATTACTGATTCCATTATTCAGTTATTAAGCCAAAATAACATATTTTATTATGCTGTTGATATTTTCTTCTGCTCGGGTCGGCTCAACAACAAAACATTGTTATTTTTCCCAGGGCTCACATTTTACAACACAGTATGGTTGAAAATACAATGCTCATTTGTTAAATTAAGATTATTTTTGGTAATGTTAACTGCACTGCTAGTTAAGTTGACAGTGTTTTACTGGAAATTGTTGTCGGTTGAGAATCATAGGTACGGTTAGTAATATTACTATGGAATCGGTAGTTTCCACAACAAAATTTATTTCAGTGAAGCAGAAAAGTTCGCATACAAATAGTGGAAGACATCCTAAAGGAATTACCGAAGGAAATTGCCTAACGAAATGGGATCTAATGTCTGGATATCGCTGTGCAATCTGGAAACAAATATCGGGAAACAATCTTTTCCGATAAATGATTTTCCGGTAAATGGTTTATTCCGGTAAATGGTCTTTCCGGTAAATAGTTTTCCGGATAATGGCGTAGAACCCGTTGGTCAAACAAACACTTTATAAAATATAACATTTTTTTTTATCTAAAACTGTAGAACCAAAAATACTGAACTGATTTCAATGAATTTTTTTTTGCGCGTTGGATATGTGTCAAAATTTGATTCAATTTGATGAAACCGTTAAAAAAGTTATAGCCATATTTGTAGCACTATGTCACAATAAGCAGATGTGGGTTTTGGTATAGTGAAAGTATTCAACCAAAATGACTGAAATTTTACACTGTAAAAGTTTTATAAAAATCGAGACAGTGTTGCCATTTCTACAGTCAAAGTAGTGCACACTTATTTTGAAATGGTCATTAATTTCGCTAGTTGTTATACACATGTTATAGCTCAGTTTGGTATAAACAACAAAATTTTAATAGGTTTTAATTTTCTGTCACATGTTTTTATTTTCTGAATACGAATGAATGCATCCGTGATTACAATATAACTATTTAATAACTCATTGTTTCATAAAAACACAGTTGCAACATGTTTGCAACGATGATCATTTTTGTTTTAGTTGCAGGTGCTACTTAATTTAAGTGCCATTAAAAAAACGTTTTTTTTAGTTTGAATTGTTAAAAAAAGTACGCACCGATTATGACGAAATTTTCACCACTCTTTATGCCTTACTTGTAGAACTTACAGTCGAATGTTCAGACGTTTTTATGAGCTAACAACAAAGTTATAGCCTAAACAATTTTTAAAATGGATACCCTAAGATTCCAAAATTACATTTTATTGTATCGATAACATCTGCGCCAGTTCTAAACCGATTTTGATGAAATGTTTATGATATCAACTAGGTACATATAATATGCTATTCCTTATTAAAAATTCAACTACTTTAGTGCACTCAATCAAAAGCTGCACATTATTTTGCGTCTCACTTTTTTCGAGTCCATTCTTTATTTCCGAAATGTCTTCAAAGATTAATTCCAAACATTCTCCGGGGGTTCATTCAGGATTCCTGCAAAGGCTACTCAAGGGTTTTGCATTATTCTTCTAAGTTTTTTTTCCAGAGTCCTGATTCTTTCAATTTTTTATTACTGAATCCTGAAACCTTTCGGAAAACCTTCAGGTTTTCTTCCATCATGATTTTTTGCACTCACTTCATCCCGACACTCATTCAGGGCCTTTCAGGCGTATTTACGGGATTCCGCTCAATGTGAAACAATGTAAAATAACAATGTCGAATATTTGATTTGCTTATCTCATACCGGATCTGAGATAAAGGTCGGACGCGATTACACTGTTCGACAAAAAAAAACTTTTGCCGTGATCAGAGACCCCATTAGTAGGGCATGAAAGCGCATGGAAAATGTAGAAAAATGTCATTTTCAAATCTGTTGGAGCACCCCTAGAAACTTTTTGTGATGAGTTTGAATTTTATTCATTTTTGAAGGTTTGACACGAGCTTTAGAAATCATCATAAACACATTTAAAATACAATATCTTTGAAATGCAATTTTGTGCACCGCTGTAATTATCACAGATCTGAGAAGCAACTTTGATAAATAACAAGTCAAAATTTTAGCCTATTACGACATTCCATTTTTTTTATACATATCCGGGAAGAATCAAATATGACCTATATAATACAAATCCTTGAAGTTTTCACTTAATTCAATCACAAAAAGCAAGTCCCTATCCTTATCTAATTATAACAAAATAACTATTTTACTCTGATTTGACTTCGAAATGCTACACTTATAATCTAAATAATTGAATTTAAATTTTCGAGAAGAAAATCCGGTCGATTTTTCAAATTACTAACGTGTATGTAGTAAAAGTAAAAGTAAAAGCCTATGTAAAAATAAAAATAAAATCTAATACATTTATATTTTGCGATCAGTACAAAAAAAAAACGTTTCCAGTGTTTTCGTGGGTTGTCTATATTCACTTAATGTTTCGAAGAACCTCCTAGCCATACCAAGGTTGTAAAATTGATAAAACAAACCTATTTCAATACAATGAATTGAAGCTGGCATTGCGCAGAAAACATGGTTTAAGTTCACGACTGTTCAAAACACTTCCTTCTTTCTTATGGCTCGACGTCCCCACCGGGACTTGGCCTGCTTCGCTGCAACTTAGTGTTCTTTGAGTACTTCCACAGTTGTTAATTGAAGGGCTTTCTTTGCCTGCCATTGCATGAATTTGTATATTGTGAGGCAAGTACAATGATACGCTATGCCCAGGGAGTCGAGAAAATTTTCCCAACCGCAACGGGAATCGAACCCGCCGTCTCCGGATTGGCGATCCTTAGCCTTAACTACTAGGCTAACTGGAGACCCCTGTTCAAAACACTACAACCCTAAAAAAATGCAAGCAAAAAATGAGAACATTCTCCATTTACTATTAGTAATCGTACAAGCACTGTTGTTTTCATCACATTTTAGTTAGTTTCAGAATACAGAATGTATTGTTGGGGCATTATCATTGAAGACACTTTTATGAAATTAATAAAATTTGTCACATGTAGTAAAATATTTCCAATCATAATTTCAAGCTCAATAATGTCCTGCACGATTGTAAAATTGTTTTATAAGTTCCAGCGGCATAGGGTCTGGAACCATTTGGGCAGGATCACCTATTTGGGCACTTGTGTCCAGAGAGTGTAAAAAATTCGAAGATTGAAAGTGAATATTGACATTCTCATTTTTTCATTCGTGTCTCGCCACATTCATTGTCATCTGAATGTCTCTCTTTTATCATTCAATTCTCTGTCACGAATATTTTTTCGCACGTCGTGAAATGTCCAATTTCTGTTAACAGATGCACAACCCGACTTAATGGACAAACAGAGAACATAATTAATATTCTAATTAACTACCATACACAAGTTTTGAGGTAATTGGAAGTATAATCGGGAGTTACGGTCCAGTTTTATTTCTCAGTGAAAATTGTCAGTGACAGAAAAATGAATGAATAGGTGAAAAAATTCATTCACCAAAATGAATTTTATTTTGATCCCTCAGTTGAAAATCTTCAAAATTCACGTTGAATTTCACTCATTGAAAATGAAAATTTTAATCTCTGCTTGTGTCTATGACTCAGTCAATTTAAAACCGATTGACTTTATTTTTGATACACGATCAGATACGCATAATATCTGGCTATGTACAGCAATTCAAGTCAATCGGTTTGGAATTGACTGAGTTATAGCAGCAAGTGCCCAAAATAGGTGCTCCTGCTTAAATGGTCCTAGACCCTATTTGTTAATATAGTGCTAAATACTATCTATCCAGAAGCACTAATGCGGGTTAATATTATTTATTTAGTCCAAATAGTCCAAATTTGTTTCAATACAGAGGTTGTTGGAATTTGAATATATTTTCCGCATCGTATTAACATTTTTAAGAACATGGAACTGCTTGATATCCACCAGGTCAAGCAATCTGGAACTGTTACTTAGGTACACACCAAATCATTGAAAAGCATTCTCATCCATAAGCGATATATGGATATTTAAATTTGGGCACGATTCGAAATTCGATCAAAACAAAATACTTCCTTGAATTATGTGGACGAAGGGTATTTTTCCTAATCCATCGCATTCAAAATCACAGTTTATTGGTATTTAAACATGGTTATGAAAATAATATTTGATGTCAACTGTTACAATAATCTTTGTTCTTTTTCAAAAGCGACAAAAAATAAAACTGCAATTAGAACATTCAATTTGTTTGGAAAAGTTTTTCATTAAAACACTACTCATGCTGACCTCAATGAATTAATCTAACTTTCTTCCTGTGGATCCTTTGTAATCATATCCTAAAATTTCTCGTATATCTTTCCAGAATCATACTTAGTTAAATCAGATGTTTGAAATACAATTTTTATCTTCTTCAGTCAGAGACTGAAAAACACATTAACACTAGAAAACGGACGTCACATCTAATGACCTAGTGGAGAACTTGTAAAGAAACGTTTTCTCCTGTGGAACGGACCTGGCGTGATGGTTAGAACACTTGACTATAACGCCGAGGACCTGGGATCGAATCCCACTCCCGACAAACTCGCAAAATGTGAGTTCTTCCTTTCGGAAGGAAAGTAAAGCGTGGGTCCCGAGATGAACTAGCCTAGGGCTAAACATCTCGTTAATACAGATAATAAAAAAAAAACGTTTTCTTCTACTGGAGCGGAAATCCATTCAATATTCCGAGGCGTTCGAAGTATCTGAAAGACTGACGCTGCACGTCATTCACGCATAGAAGTTTTTTTTAAATGGATATTAATGTGGGCGTGCTTTAAAGGGTTAGATTAAAAAAAAAAACTTTAAAGATTTTCACTGTAAAAGTCAGAGTTAAGCCTAAGCGAATATGTATCAATGAAACGGAATGTCGTAATAGGTAGAAGTTTTGACTTGTTATTTATCAAAGTTGCTTCTCAGATCTGTAAAAATTTCAGCGGTGCACAAAACTGCATTTCGAAGATATTGTATTTCAAATGTGTTTATGATAATTTCTAAAGCTCTGGTCGAACCTTCAAAAATGAATAAAATTCAAACTCATCTCAAAAAGTTTCTAGGGGTGCTCCAACAGATTTGAAAATGGCATTTTTCTACATTTTCCATGCGCTATTATGCCCTACTAATGGGGTCTCTGATCACGGCAAAAGTTTTTTTTTGTCGAACAGTGTTATTCGGGTGCTCGATTATCCGCGATTCGATTATCCGGCAAAAATGGCTCGATTATTCGGGGATCACATAATTGTTTATTGCCGGGGCCCGTGGCGTAGTCGGTCACACGTTCGCTTCATATGCGGATGGTCATGGGTTTGATTCCCAGCCCCGGCACTTGCAATTTTTCGTCAGTTGCTTTTCCCCCGAGAGCAACTGACACTGACCCTCTTCTGAGCCCCATGGCTCAAACGGACCCCGGATACCTGGACATCGACGAACTGCTACACATAATGGACCCCCAATCCGACTGGAAAGGAACAACGGCCTTCCATCTTCATCCTTGTGCTCATCATTCTACTAGGTATAAGGTAGAAAAAGTGAAAGCAGCAGAAAGGCAACCAGTCCGATAAAGTAGAATAGAATCTAGGCGTTGTACAAAATGTAAGTGCAGCTGTCAACTGAAATAGCTCACGTAGTGCCCCAGTGGACAATAGAGCTGTAAATTAGGTTAAGTGATTAAGAATAAAAAATAATTGTTTATTATGATTGCACAATTTTAGATGGAAACATGTCAAAAGCTGTAGGGAATCTGAAAAACACCATGAATTATTTTTATTAAGATTTTTCTGCTAAAATTTCATTCTCAAAATATATGATAGCAAAATTGTCAGTCGTTAAATTTAAGCACTAAAACACTAACTGTTTTTGATAGAAGAACATAAAAGAGAAAAAGTAAGGTCGGATTGTATCTTCGTTTGTAAATAGATTCCTGATCGCTCTAGCGCTCCTAGCGATCAAGTGAGGCAACGATTGTACAAGGCACGCAAACCTCTAACATGGCGTTTTCCTGGTACACGGTTTAAAAAAATAAAAAATAAATTAACTGTGAAAAATTTTAGCACTTTCTGAGACATTATATTTTGGCATCCGCCTTAAACGAAACGAGTTCTTAAACCAAAAATTATTTTATAGTCCATATCAGCCTGGGTTAGCGCATACGAACCGTTCAGCGAATACTTAACGAATTTGAATCTCTTTTACAATACTCCCGTACGTCTAGTTTGTGGACAGAGAACGTCAGACTGGTCCCTGCGGCCTAAATTATTCCGGTGGATAACTGGATAAGATTCTTATAAAAAGGCTGTTTTTGGTACACAACGCACACTTAAAATTAAGTACCGTATTCAGCTGTTCTTTTTTCGGTAAAAGTTCAGATTACCGAATAATCAGTACAATATTACCGGAATTCGGTAAAAAAATCCAAACGTTCGGTAAATTCTACCAAATCATCGACAATGTTTACCAAATGTTTGGTAAAAAGTAACTGAACTTCGGTAATCCGAACTTTTTCCGAAAATAGAACAGCTGCGGACAAGGGACTCTAAAATCAGTGTGCGTGTTTTCCATTATGATTCGCTATACAATTCATTCTATTTCCATTAAAACGTACTCCACAACCATCGAACATAGTTTATCAACAGTTTATGAACTATCGGATTAGACCACCGAAAATAATATCCGAAGAACCTGCTACGTACAATATATGGAAGTTCACATCATTAAGTATTTTTTGTAGCATCAATTATTGAATTTAGCGGTATGATGCCTAAGAAGAATTTGTTCTATATATTTATCACTTTATTGTGGAGTTTTCACCTTTGTGACTAATCCACCTAATAGCGAGATAGAAATTGACTATTTCCATATATGAGTATTGGTGTCTTCAGTAAAGTTGCAGAAAAATGTATTGTTGGAAAGTTTTTCGAACAAGCCATTTCCTAAATTGCTCAACTTTTAGAGTTATGTTCAATTTTTTGTAGACGATTTCTTAAAGTATTTTTTTTTCTTTTATAACATTTCCTAGGAGTTTTTTTGGAATTTTCATGTGCTTAAGAAAGTTATTCTTTGTGCTGAAATACATCTTCTTCTGTTTGTATTTCTAATTCAAGTGCAACAGAGCCTGCAACTCAATTTGAGAAATTCCCAAAACATGCACTGATGCAGTTCTTGGAGAAATCCCTGCAGGAATCACTGGAGGAAATTTGAAGAAATTCTTGGAGTGATACTAAACATGGACTCGTTCAGGAATTATTGCTGTAATTCTCCATGTAATTACAGCTGAGATTCCTTAAAAAAATCCTGCTGTGATTCCTTTAGATATTTCTCCAAAATTTCATGCTGGGGTTTCTGCAAAACAATCTCCAATTTTTCTAAGAGTTGATCTGGTAACTCTAGCTAGTAATTCATTTGATAATTCTTCCGGAATTCTTGCGGGGATTGCCAAAATATTGCTGGTATTCAATCAGGAATACACCAGGATGACTTGGATCACTAGGATGATTACTTGGAGGGCTCCCAAATATAATTACTGGAGAAATCCCAGTAGCAATGGGTTGAGAAAGCCCAGCAAGAATTCCTGAAAAAAAAAACTTAGTAGGAATATCTCAAGGAATCCTGGCAAGAATTTCTGCTTATATTCCAAGAGAAATTCCAAAAGAGAGAAACCTGGAAAAAATACGAGAGAAGTTTCCAAAGCAATCCCTGGAGGAATCACAGGACAGATTTGCAATATTTTCAAGATTTTTCCATCAGCGTTTGTGGATGAATTTCAAGAGAATATTTCCAAAGATTTCTCCGTGGATTTCTCCAAGAATCCCTTCAGGAATTCTTCTCGGAATGCCCACTGGAGTTCCTGAAGAAGTTCCTTCTGTGATTTCAACAGGCGTTTTTGAAAAGATTTCTGCACAAATTCAGCTTGAAAATTTTGGAAAAACGCCTGCTGGATTTCCTCCAAAAATTCCTCATGTGGTACCGCCAGAGATTTTCCTAAGGATTTATTCAGGAATTCCTTTTGGAATTTATCAAACCATTTCTCTGGAAATTATTCCAGAGAAAGATTTATCCAGCAATCCTTGTCGTAACTTCTCTATGGAGTGCACTAGAAATTCACCCTGAAATGTTGTTAAGGATTCCTTCTGATTTTCTCTCGAGATTCTTCTAGTAATTTTCTTTGTATTCTCACTAGAATTTCTTTTCTGATTCCTTTGAGAATATCTGTTGAAATAGCTCTTGGAAAACAATATAGTGCAACTTCGATTGTCGTAAAACTTGGTGGGCTCGTAGTTCTTCTAAAATAATTTGTAACTTGTCTCTGTTACGCCCGCTCAGCCCATAAAACCCTTACCCAATTCTCAGGGTCGGCTCATCCACGCCGAGGCAATTTCGAGGAATGAAGAAATGGTTAAAAGAAGAAGTATTACTTTTTACGGCGGTTTATTGAAAAAGGCCCTATCGTCCCTAACTGCCCTATCTGAATTCCTACCAAATACACTCTACTCACGATTTGTGTGGGTGTCAGTGTTGGGCCCGTCGCTGGAAGCTGGCTGGTGGAGTCCTGGGATAGCGGATCGTAGCCACGCGATCTACACGTGGCCCGCTGGGTCACTGGGGTCCGTAAAGCCGGCTCGCTCCTTTCGGTCCTCACGATGCCGGCTGCTGCACGGTCCTCTAAGCCTGATCGCTTCTGTCGGTCCTGCTGTCCTCCGGTTCCCGTAAAGGGGGGGGGGGGGCGTTTCGTTGGATCGCGCCCAAGCGATCTGGTCGTCCTTTCAGCGGCTTGGTATTTTCGGTGCTTCAGCCGCCGGTGGCCTGACCTCCGACTTCGACGGCGGGTATCTTGCCAAGCCCTCGCGACTTGGAATGCTCTTTCCACGTAATCCTGGGAGTTAACTGACCGGTGGTACCGATCGACCTTCGAAAAATGCTCGCAGTAGAAGCGTTGCTGTGCCGTCGAGCGGGAAAAATTCACCGACAGTGGAAAAATTGGTGGTTTACCACTACACAAATGTTGCCTAAATTGTAGGCTATAGCGCACTAACTGGCAATACACTTTTTATATAACTTTGGTTTTTCGAGTTGTGGTCGCTTTTCTGGCTAAAACTCAAGTGAACGAGCGGTGGCTCGTTGGACTCCCAGGAACCGGTGAAAAGGCCTTTTTTCGGGGCTCCATGGCCCCGTAGGTTGCCCGATATGCGGTCGCCAGGGCTGCTACCAAAATTCGCCAGCGTTGTGTTATTGTGAGTGTCGTTTTTCGGGGGGGTACTGTATATAAATCCTAAGTGTGTTTTGAATTAACCGTTTGCCGCCTTTTGCCTCCTAGCTGGTTATTCTCATTAAATTAAGTTATTTGCATGGACCTTTAGCTTAAGTTATATTATATTTTTAAGGATATTTAATTATTTTTATTTAAGTAATTGTTTGTAATCATCCCTACTAGCTATCTAAGTTTTCTTCTTTTAACTTTTCCTCTTATTTATTTAATTTTAATACTGAGAAAGGGTTCGAGCTCTATGATCAGAGTGGACAAACAAAGTGGTTGGTCACAAATTAGACCCTTAATTTTTCTAGTTCGTCATTAGGATGACCAATTTTCAGATAGGGTGGTCCCAAAAATCGAGGTTTTGAAAAATTAAAACTTTTCAAAAAATCATAACTTTTGAACCAGTTGACCGATTTTAAACTTGTTTTTTTTTTATTTGAAAGTTTTTCAATTGTAGTTTTAGGGAAAATACGTCAAAAGGGTTAGATTGTGTGAAGGTGCAAAAAATATGCAATTCTCGGATACTTTTTCAAAACGACGTATCAACATAGGATTTGCGTGTATTACACGTCGTTTTGAAAAAAGTATCCGAGAATTATTTGAATTTTTTTCACGTTTTTGTGGTCTTGGGACCAAAGGGGTGTCCTGGTTTTATATTTTTATCAGAATATTAAGAAAATTTGGCGTAACCTATTAAAAATTAAAGGTGTATGTGTTTTAGTTTTTTAGATATGATTTTTTAAATATAGATAGTCATATATATTTCAATACTAGCTGCTCTAAAATTGTCTGATATGCATTGTAAATTGACATAAAACTGTGTCTTGTTTTGTGTTTTTAAGTGATTCCTGGTGTTTTTGGTATCCATAGTTTTATCAAAATTCAAAATATAATTGAATTCGAAAAAAATGTTTTGTATGGGAAAATTTGGCCTTTCATTTTCAAAAGATCATACATATCTCGATAACTAAAAAACATACAGCTCTGTTTTTTTTATATTTTAAGCCAAATTTCCAGAATTTTCTGATAAAAATATAAAACCAGGGCACCTCTTTGGCCCCGGAATCATAAAAACATGAAAAAAAAAACAAAAATAATTTTCAAACAAAAAAAAAGTTATGATTTTTTGGAAAGGTTTTTGAAAACCTTGATTTTTAGGACCACCCTATCTGAAAACTGGTCACCCTTATGACGAAATAAAAAAAAGGGTCTAATAATTTTCGAAAAACTACAAACCCACCAAGTTTTACGACAATCGAAGTTGCACTAGGCATATCATTTTTCTATGGAATGGCTGAGTATACAGGCATACCTTAGAAAAACGATATGCAACTCCGATTGTCGTAAAACATGGTGGGTTAGTAGTTTTTTTTGAAAATTATTAGACCCGTATTTTTTATTTCGTCATTAGGGTGACCAATTTTATGATAGGGTGGTACGAAAAATCAATATTTTTCAAAACATACAATTTTCAAAAAATCATAACTTTTGAACCGATTTGAAACCTTCTTTAGTTTTGTTTGAAATCTATTGAATTCTAGTTTTCTGGAAAAATACGTTAAAGGGGCTAAGTTGTGTTTCTTTGAAACAATATGGCATTATAAGAGTTTTTTCACATTTCATGGTTTCGGGACCAAAGAGGTCCCAAGTAACACTTTGATGACTTATTAGGCTTGTAGATATTTTGAAAACCGCCATAAAACAATTTACCTTTAATTTTATTTTTTATGATGGTTTTAAGTAGTTCTTCTAGTCATTTTGACTGAAAAATGTTACTTGGAGTACCCTGGTTTTATATTTTTATCAGAAAATTAAGGAAATTTAGCGTAGCACTAGAGAGTGCTTGAATAAATTGCAGCAGGAATTGTAGGAGAAATCCCAGCCAGAGTTTTCAATAATAATGCCAAAAGAGTTCTTGGTCGAATCCTAGCAGAAAATTTTGGAGTATTTCTTGTATTCTTCAGTAATCTCAGAAGGAATCTGGCATACCTAGAGGAAATCTTTGTAGAATTCCTCCTCAAATGCCCAATTAGATTCCTCTTGAGATTGCTTCAGAGGTCCTTCCTGTGATTCCATCAAGGACTCTTTCAGAGATTTATCTAAGGATTTCTGTCTCTTTCAGAGAATTTTTCAAGGGTTCCTTTAGTAATTTATTTTAGGATATCAGCAGATATTCCCAGGAATTTGCTGGGGTTTCTTAGCCATTTTCAGCTGAGCAATACCAGCAAGAATCCCTAAAGGAACCTCAAGACGATTTCCAACAGGAACATTCTTAGAAAATTTTTGTAATAATCCTCGTAGAGATCCCTGAAGGAATCACAGCATGATTTGTTTAGACGAATCTAAGAAGTAATTACTAGCGTTGGCAGCGTCTCTTCTTACTCGCTCTCCTCTAAAAAGCTAGAGGGAACTTGCCCCGCAAGGAAAACTCGATGTACACAGCGCGACGAGAAACATTCCTGCAGCGTTCTAAAATACATAAGATTTTTCACGAAAATTTGTGTAACACTGGATCAGCACATTTTTTGTGTTGATCCAGTCTTACACAAATATGAGTGAAAAATCCTTTGTCTTTTCGTAAATAACTCGTGTGCTGTGTGCTGTTCGTTTAAGGGTGTGTTCATCCCGCTCTTTCTAGACAAGGAGAATGAATGCGAAAAAAAGAGGCTGCCCACAGTAGCAGCTGTAATTTCATGACATACTTCATTTCAAACGCATACTGTAGAAACTTAATAAATAATAAATTAAAAAATTAGAAAACTGGTATGCTAAGATGTATGCAAATCTAATTAATCAATAAATCTGTATTTAACCAATACAACATGAATACCAGCTCCGTAAAGCGTTATACACGATTGAGCCTTAAATAAATGAACTAGTTAAAAAAGGACGTAAATCACAAACAAAACTGGCCTGGCTGTCGAGAAACAAACACAAGTTGTTGAATTACAGGGATTGTTGTACAGAAGTGAATTGTTTTATCTTTCTTTTAACTTTTAACTAGTTTTTTTTTTATCTGTATTAACGAGATTATTAGCCCTAGGCTAGTTCATCTCGGGACCCACGCTTTACTTCCCTTCCGAAGTGATTTAAATAATGATATTGTACCGATGATTGTACAATTCGTGTTCTTGAGATTCATTCCTGAAAAAGCTTTAGAACGTAGAGGAAAACATACTAACCTTAACGCTAGATAGATATTTGATTTGTGCAATTCTGTTTTGAAAACCTGGTTGCCTGTCTGCTTGTGTAGAGGGATTCAAGTAATATTTATTAGAAACAATTGAAACGATAGAAAGAAATAATGAAAAAAGATCTCCTACCAGTATGCAACCGGGTGTGCTGCTGGACGTGCGACAGCTGCTTGAACTTGCGATCACAGTAGGAACATTTGTAGGGCTTCTCGCCGGTGTGGACCCGGATGTGCTGCACCAGCTGGTGGTTGGAGGAGAAGCTCTTGAGACACTGCTGGCACTGGTGCGGTTTGTTCTCCGGCGGTGGGGCCAACTGGGGCAGCAGGTTCTGCACCGACAGGATATCACCGGTGCAGTTCAGCTCGGCGGCCGCCGCGGCTGCCGCTGCTGCACCGCCCGGAACGGCACACAGGTCCCTCACGTGCTGGATCTGCATTCTGACTCTGTGAAATGTGGCCAGGTTTTGGGAAGAATGGGAAAGAGAATACGTTCCCCGAAAGGACGATGATTAATACTGTCGGGAGGAGGGTGCGGGCCAGAGCCCGCCGAATTTATATCTATTCATATATAATCTTATTCGATAAATAGGGATAGTTCTTTTTTTTTTTAGATCTTAACATATACAGATAGCTGAACGACGATTTTTGCAATTTCCGTTTTGAGCCGAAGCCGGGGATCAGCAGGTGTTGTTTAAAACTTCCGACTGCCCTTTTTGCCACTCGAGGTGAGCCGAGTTACACCCACCGCGTGGGAGGCGATTTATTCCGATAACAATACTACTAATAATGATAGTTAAAATAATAGAGCAACGCCTGGCAGCCGACCACCCGGAATAGTGCTGGTATTAGTATCCTATCCCCCTCCCACTGTCCCCTATTAGTATAGTGGTATGTAGTAGTTTGCCTCGATTGCCTGTTGTCTTAGCCGGTTCGGTTGGTGGTAGTGGTAATTTGCTGCGCGCGGAAACTTTTCAACTTCGCGCGACCGTGATTTGTTTAAAAACCACCCGTAATTAGATAATTAGAGGCGCGTTCGTTGTTTAATGAAAACTTTTGCCCTGGCGGCGCTCGGCGCCTGGCGAGAGTCGCGAAACGCATGCCCTGCACACCCGACAGAGACAGCAGCGGCCGACCACCCAAGAAAAACACCCTCCCTCCGATGGGGGACTGTCGTCGCTTCTTAAAATACCCACCCCTATCTCCCAAGGAAAATGAATGACAAAAACTCCTACCCGAAGAGGTGGTATAAATCTTACGAGTTTATCCAAACAAAAACCTTTCATTCATCTCGTAGGGGTTTTTTACGTTCCTATCCCCCCGCCGCCCAAGGTGAAAAAAAAAACAAAGTAAGCTCCGAATCCAGGGATGCCAGATGTGAAGACTTGTATTCGATTTGAAGCCATAAGAACTGCTGTGATGCCAGCCAGCGACAGGAGACCCCTTTTTTTATGTCAATGTGGATCGCATAACCACTAGACACTTGGATGGATATTTGTTGGTGAGATCGTTCTATATTATTTAGAACATTAACAATGGTTTTCGGTGTTCAACAGAAAATGGTTAAACCAAATGTGCCAAGTGCACATCACCAATTTTACTTAGGACTTTGTCCGATACGTTTCGTCTTCGACTGGTTTTCGTGTATTTTTTTATCTGTATTAACGAGATTTTTAACCCTAGGCTAGTTCATCTCGGGACCCACACTTTACTTCCCTTCCGAAGGAAGAACTCACATTTTTGTGAGTTTGTCGGGAGTGAGATTCGATCCCAGGTCCTCGGCGTGATACCAGGTCCGCTCCACATTTCGTGTATTTGCCTAAAATAGTTTAATGCTCGACACTTTACTGTAGACAGTATGCAAAGTGCTGAGATTTTTTTTAAATCTTTGTGCTCCTAGTGTAGTAGGAAAAACTCATCCAGGATTAAGTTTAGACATTCCCTCTGGAGAAATTCTATCGAAATTTATTCCTATGTATTCGAATATTTCTGTAGATGTTAGGAATTTATAATGAAACTTTTCATTTTTTTAAGGAATACCTAAAAAAAGTACTGATGTAATCTCAATTTGTTTTTTGAAAGATCTCCTAGGGGAATCCCAAAATAATCCTGAAAAGCTCCTTAAGGGAAGCCTGAAAGAACTGTTAGAGAAATTCTTTCAGGAATTCCTAAAGAAATTTCTGAAGAAACTTTTAAAGAAATTTCTCGTTGAACTATTTAGATACCACCACCTGGCAAAAATTATAACAAAATCCTACAAGAGCTTCAGAGATAGAGGAATTCATAAAAAAAACTTCTTGAAAAATTCTCAACGGAATAATGTATGCAAGAGCTCCAGACAAAAATCCTGAAGGAACACGTTCAGAAAAAGAATAATGAAACCAGAGGCAACTACTGAAGAAGCTTTTGATGGATTTCTTGAATAAAATCCCACAGAAACTCCTGGAAGTATATCTTAAGAAACTTCTGGCGAGATTCCTACAAGAAATTGGCGAAACATTCCCTTTTAGGAATTCTTGATGAAACTTCAGAAGAAATTTCTGAAGAAACGCTCGGAGAAATGTTTAAAAAACTCTTTCAAAATCATTTGAGGTACTTCTGGGCGGATACATAAACTCCGATGAAAAAGACCAGAGGAAATTATTTAAAGATCTCCTGAAGGTATCCCTAAAGTATCTCTTAGAAAAACTCCTGAAGGAAGAGAAACGGAACCCGAGTAGAAGGAAATAAGAACAGCATAAGGAGCTGTGTTATTTGGGTAAAATAACTGAATAATGGAATCGATTATTTTAAGTTTTTAACATAACATATTATGTTATAAACTTGTCTGTCATAAGCGGCAAAATAACAAATATCATAACAAAAAAATGTTATTGGAAAACCATTTTAATAACTTTTTTTGTTAGTATCAATAACAACTTAATAACAGTGAATTTGGAAAATATTTCAATAACAAATTTTGATATTAATATGTTATGGATAATAATCGGATAGCAAAATTTGTTATGATATCAAAATCGTAACTAAGTAAATTATGATACTTTTTATATAAGATTATTCACTTTGTCTCACAATCCCACCAATTACATGAGTTACAATACTTTAAATGATCTAAAAATACAATATTCAGTTTTTAATTCATTCTAAAAGAAAGTAAAAGAAAAATCTTCCAGAAATTTCTCCGAGTGTTCTTCCACGAAATCATTCACAGATTTCCAAAGATTCCTCTAGAAATTCCACCAGAAATATGAACAGAAACCCTTCAAGGATTTCTTCAGAATTTCCCGTGATTATTTGTCTCGAATTTCATCTTAAGAGTTCTCTGAAAATTTCTTTGAGAATTGCATCAGGAGTTTTTTTTTTTCGAAGAATTCTCCAGGATTTTTTCAAAAGATTTTGCCAAAAATACTAATAGTTGCTCAGAGAAATTACTTTTGGAATTTCTAAGAAACTTGCGCCTGGAGTTCTTTTGAAGACTTTTCCAGGGTATCGAAGGGTTCCTCCAGAACTTCCAAGTGCTTTTCCGAATATTATTTGAGGAATTTTCAGAGGATTAGTTCAGGAATTTCCGTCCTAACTGTATACAAAAAATGGAACAAAACAAAAAGACAGGTTGCTTTGATTTCAAAACTTGTTACTATTGTGCTATTGTTTATAAGTTGATCAATAGTTCAACAATAACAAAACTTGTACTTCAACAAAACATGTTATTGAAATGTAATTGAGTGAATGTATATCAATATCTTGATTATAACAAAATGAGATTGTCCAGCAAAATTTGTTATAGAACAGTAATGCCTTGATAAATAATAACAAAACAAGATATAAAAACAGGTTATGTGATTTCGTAGTTATTAATTTGATATTCTCCTCTGCTCGGGAATTGATGTGGGAATCCTTGCAGCCACTTGCAAGGAATGCTTGAAGCAATTCATAGAAAAAATTGCGAAGGAATGCTTGTAAAAACACTAGAGGAAACTGTAGGAGAAACTCGTGAAAAGTTTGTCTAGGAAATCATGCAGCAATCCAAGAAAAAACTTCTACAGGGACTCCAGCAAGAAACTGTAGAATGCTTTCTGGAATGGGTTTTTGGAAAGAAAAAGAATCCTGAAATATCGCCTAGAATAAGCTCCTGAAGGCAGAGCGTTAATGATTAATCATAAATTTAATCATGATTAATGATTAATGATTAAGATTAATCAAAAATCAGTAATCATAATCACCAAAATTTCTCATTTAATCATTAATCATTAATCTTAATCACACTGATTTCGCAATTTATTCATTAATCAGTAATCATAATCATAAGAAAAAAAAATTAATCAATCATTAATCATTCATCACCAAAAATTTTTCACCATATAAAATATATGATCCAATTTGAATTGGTTCAAATGCTATTCTTCTTGATTATTTTTTCAATAATCTCCCAGACAGAGTTACCTTTTACTTTTGGAACTTCAAAAATATTTTAAACAATAATTATATTTTAATCATTTCCTGTTTTTTGTGATTGATTAATCATGATTAATCATGATTTTTAATCAATGAGCCAATTTTAATCATTAATCATAATCAATAATCACAGATAAAATCAATTTTAATCATTAATCATAATCATTAATCATCCCAAAAATCAAATTAATCATTAATCATAATCAATAATCACCGAAATTTGAATTTTAATCACCAATGATTAATCATGATTAAAATATTTGTTAATCATGAACGCTCTGCCTGAAGGAATGCCAAAAAAAGTATAGAAAATGTCATGAAAATGTCATCTTGTTATTTTCCTATTTCAGTTCCCCTAGCTATACAACTTTATCGACCGTTTCATTAATTTTCCCTAACAAACTTCGGTTTAGAATTGGTGATGTTACGAACTGAAATTCGCTCATGAAATGATTAAAACTGAAAAATGTCGTGACATTCTTCCATCAAATTCCATGACATTTCCCATCCCTGGATCGATACAACTCCAAGAGGTATTCTTGCAAGCACTTCCCAGACAACCAGTAATCGTATAAGATGTTGCATAAGATGATAAAGTGGAGGCCATATGCGGGCATGCCTCCATTTAGGCGCATGTAAAATATACGCATATCGCCTCCACTTTAACATCTTATTCAACATCCTATACGATCACTGGTTGGCTGGGTTGTGTAGAATTTTGTGAAAGAACTACTGCGGAAATTCCTGACAAAGCCCTTTTGCGAAATATTTCTAAAAGTAATGAAAAAGCAATTCCTAGATAAAGCACTGAAAGAATCTCTAAAAATCTCCTCGGAAAATTTTGCAGGAAATTATACAAAAATCCTTACAAAACTTCTGGAGGAATTTGATTCCGATATCGATAACAATACAGATGTTTTTTTTAAATTTTTCAATAAATACATTCTAATGATAGAATTTTAAAATTGAAACCGGGTCACGTGGTTTGAAAACAGTTTTCGTTGAAACCGGTCAACTATTCACACTAAGTCTTGAAACATGCTTCAGTGAAGGATTTTCTGAACGTCCTCACCAAAAAACTCGCCTATCGATATATGTCAATTCCGGGTGTTTTAAAAAGCCAAAACGAAAGATCGTTGAAAAAACAAAAGACGGACCTACTTTTTTCCAGTTATAGTTTGGATACGGCCGCCATTTCTTATTTTTTGAAAAGGCTTTTTTCATAATGTTCGCACTAAGGCATTACCTATGATATGACGTGACAGAAGAAACATCCCTTAAAACAAAGAAAAAACAGGAAAAATGTTTTTCCTGAAAAAGATGTAGAAATTACTATCGAAACGTCGAACAAAGCTAAATAGTTCGTTCAAGTAAAACACGGCTTAGAAACCGAGATAATCTTCAAAATTTTATTATATTTCTTCTTTACTATTCCCATCTAGTTGGGTCAAGCACCTCCAAAGAGGTTTTCTGAAAATTTCTTTTCAATTTCAGCGGGAGTTTTCAAATATGTTCGTCATTCACTCATGGTTCCTTCAGCAATGTCTCAAGGTATTTCCCAAATAGTTCATGAAGAATTCCCTAATCGAAACAAATCTCGAGGAATTTCTTCACTTCCCTCACAAATCCCTCAAAAAGTTTTCGCACAGTTTGTATCAAGTTATTCTTTAGAAATGGTCTTAAAAGTTCACCTTGGAGCTGCTGTTAAAACTTAGCTTCTAAAGTTCTCTCAGGCATTCCTTCGGAATATTCTACGGAAATTTCTCCAGAAGCTCCAGCAAAAATTCTTCCTGAAGTCTTCTGAAGGAACTTCAACTGCAAATAAAATTCTTTTAGCACTCGCTCCAGGTGCTCTTTTGAAAATTCCTTCAGGAATTCCTCTTCAATTCTTCCATACATATCTCCCAAAAAGATTGTTGGAATTCTTTCAGGATTTTGTTTTTATTTTTCTAAAAAAATCATTCGGAATTTCTTTACAAAATTCCTTCTGAAAAAAAATACTAGAAACACCTGGTGTTATTGAATGATTCAAGTGAATTTCCTGCAAGAATCATTGAAAATACTCTTAGAAGAATACATGAATAGAATCTTGATCTCTCGAAGAAAACCCTTCAGAAACTTCTCAAAGAGTTTTTTTTCAAGAATTTCGGAGGGTATTCCTCCTGAATTCCCTCCAGATTCTTCAACTCCTGTTATGCAAGTAAAAAAGTACTCCATCAATTTTCACAGAAACATCCCGAGGATTCCTTCGAGAAGTTTATCAAAAAAGTGTTTATCTAAAAAATCCTCAAGGAGTGAGTTCCTTCTCTTCCATCAGGGGCCGTACACAAATTACGTCACGCTTTAAGGGGGAGGGGGGGGTTTGCAGAGCGTGACGACCCTTACAAAAAATATTGAGGTCCCATACAAAAAGTGTGACATAGGGGGGGGGGGGGTTTGAAAACGGTCGATTTTTACGTGACATAATTTGTGTATCACCCCCAAGAAGACTTTTGTTTCATTTTTCAAAGAAGATCAACTAGAATTTGCTGTAAAATAAACTGTAAAAAATCATTCTAAAATTTGTTCAGACATCGATTCATGGTTTACATCTAAAATTTCCTGCTCAAGTCCCTGCAGGAATTCAGAAATCGCTCTAGGAGTCCTTATTTAAATTTCTCACAGGGTACTTCTGAAATTATTCCAGGAATTTCCCCTAAAATTTTTGCTGACGTCCCAGGAGACTTTCTATGTTTTTTTTCCAAAATTACCTTCTCGACACTAAAAATTGCGTTGAGAAATAATTATTGAAAGATCTCCTAGAGAAATCTCTAAAATTTCTTTTAAAAGAACATTTGAGGAGCACCTGTAGAAATTTCAGGAGTTTTTGTTTAGGGATTGCCTTTACGAAAGCTGTAGTGTAGTTAAAAAACAATTATTTGCTATTCCTGCAAGAATTCATAGAGAATTCCCCAGTGAAGTGCGGAAGAAATTTCTGAAAAAATGGCTAATGTAATTCTTTAAAAAGCTTGTAGAAATTCTGGAGTTATTATTTTTTAAGAATTCTTAGAAAAACTCCTGGAGAAATTTCTGAGAGAACTCCTTTAGGAACTTCCAATAAAAAACACCTCGTGTAATGAAAAAAAAAACACCTAAATTGATTTTTTTTGAGAAACTCTCGAAAGAGCCTCGGAAGAAATTCCTAAAAGAGCTTCTTTAAGAATTGCCATTGAGAAATACTTGATGTAATTAATTGAAAAAAAAAATGCATTCTTTGCCTGAATTTCTTGAAGAAAAACCTATGAGAATGCATGTAACAACTTCTTATGGTATTGCCAAAGGAACTTTGGAGGAAATTTTAAATAAAACACCTATAGCTATTTCTGAAGAAAATTCCTGATTTTTTTCTGAAAAGTCTAATAGAGAAATCTCCAAAGTATCTGTAATAAGGTATCCTAAAATAGCCATGAAGAAACACCTGAAGGAAATCCTTAAGAACTTGCTGGAATTTCAAGATAAATGCCTGAAGGAATTACTTCAAGAATCCCCAAGGGAACTGTTGAAGAAGCTCCCAATGGGATTCCCGAAGAATAACTCTTACAAGAATATAAAAACTTATGAAAAAAAATGCTGAAGAATTCCTTCAGAAACCCTTGAAGAAATTCCTAAAAATGATTTATGATAAATGATAAAATGCAGCAGTTCCCTATGAAACTTCAGAAAGAATTTCTGAAGAAACCATTGGAGACGTTTATAGAATGATTCCTTGAAGGTTGCTGATAGGTACTACCGAAGAAGTTGCTGAAGGAATGCTTAAAGGCATACTTGGAAAAAATCTCAAAGATTTTTTCAAGGGACGCCTTAAGAATCCCCTGTGGTCATTAATTTAAAAGTTTTACCACAATGAATCTATGATATCATTGCAAACAGCTCTTCCTATTCTCGAGGTTTGTCATATTCTAAACACTCCACACAACATCAACAAGAGATCAAATCATGTTGTACCCACTTAGGTTCCACACACTTAGTTTGAACAAATTGGCCGTTAGTAGTACTGTGAGAAGTGCGAACCGAATTCGGCAAAAACATAACTAGTGTTTAAAAGTACACAATTCATTTAAACATATGCTGAAGAATGTTACTGATTTTATGTGTATTTCAGAGTCGATTCCAACGTTTTTTAAATAGTTTTTCAGACGGATAATACGTCCACAATGCCTTTTCAAAACGAAAGCGATTAACACTTTTGTAAACCTCTTTTTCAATGTTTAATGTTGTGTATATGTAGTACAGGTCGGACTCGATTATCCGGAGTCGGGTTCTGCAGCTTCCTATACATATATCTCAGGAACTAAATGTTGTACGAAGTTGAAATTTTGATATTTTATCAAGCCAACTTGATAAGTAATCAGTCAAAATTTCATTTTTGTACAACATTTCGTTCCTGAGAAATATGTTTGGGAAGCTGCGGAACCCGACTCCGGATAATCGAGTCCGACCTGTATAATAATCTTGACTCGAACATACTCGAACGAGTTCCCTGAAGAAGATGTAATACACATCGAAACGTCGGATGAAGGAGAATATATGATCTTTTGATTGCAATTGCGACACGCCGAAAATCATCCCACCTCAGTCGAAAGCTGCCTCCAAAACTCCTAAGGAATTCTTGAAGGAACTCCTACAAACATTCCTGAAGGATCCCCTACCGGAATATTTAAATCTTTGAGAAACTTCCGAATCAGGTCACTGGGGAATTTTTGATGACATTTTAAAGAAATTCCTGAAGGAAGATACTGCTGAAGACACTTTTCAAGGATACCCTGAAGTTAATAGTTAATCCTGCAGCAAATATTTACTTCTGGAAGAATCCTTTCAGAAACTCTTAGAGAAAATCCTGAAAGGAAATCTAGAAATATTGAAGACACTCCGGAAGAAGTTTCTGAACGAGCACCTTTGGAAATTCTTGGAAACACTGCTACAGAAATCGCTGTAAGGTCTCTTACAGAAATATCTGAAGAAATTTCTAAAGAAATTCATAAAGAGAATCCAGCAAGAAATTGTTGAAACATCCCTAAAAAAACTTTTTGAGAAATTCCAGAAAAAACTTCAGAAGAAATTTCTCAAGGAACTCCTAAGGGAATTCTTGGAAAACTCCTACAAAAAATTCTGAGAGAATACTTTTAGGAATCTTTAACTTTTAGAAGAATTCTCCAAGAAGCTTATAGAGCAGTTCTTGAAGAAATGCCAGAAATGGCTTAAGTAATCCCTTAGGATACTGCCAAAGACAATTCTCAAAGAATTCCTGAAGTTAATCCTGTAGCAAATTGACTCCTAAACGAATCCTTCTGGAAACTCCTAGAGGGAATCATGCAAGAAATTGAATAACGATTCCTGAAGCAACTCCTTGAGGAATTACCGAAGGAACTCTGGAATACATTTCTGAAGGAACGCCTGAGATAGCGCTTGAAGAAATTCTAAGAAAAGTCCCTAAAGTACCACTAAGAGCTAGCAGGCACGAAGATACTCTACGCCCAACGAAGTTAAGGAAATATACTTTTCAAAAAGTACCTGTCTGTACCGACCGGGAATCGAACCCATCGCCCTAAGCATGGTCTTGTTGAATATCCGTGCGCTTACCGCATTGGCTATATGGGCCAACATAATCAAAAATTTCAATAGTGTGAAGACATTTAAAGAAATTTTAAGAAACTTCACCTGGCATCCCTGGCGGGCGGTGGAATGTTTAAAACAACTGCCCTCCTAGGAACTGTGCGTGTGCATCAAAGCATCAGGCGGGAAACGGAATCGCGCCAAGTCGGTTGGTACACACCGCACACTTTGCTTTTCCAAATCATGGGGGGGTTTCGAAATTTTTATTAAACAACTAACACCTCACCGACCGACCGAGCGACCAAGCAAGCGAGCAACCGGTCGACTTGCGAAGGAGTCCCAAGAAGGAGGGTGGCTGACTCAAGAAACAACACACACGAGCTGCTGCTGCTGCAGGAGTGTCACGGGTACCAGGAGGTGGTGCGGTGGTGGCGAAAGCGAACTTTCCAACAGAACAGAAAACTATGGGATGGGGTGGTAAGATTACTCCTGCTTCTTCTTCTTCGAAAACGGAAGTCGCCGGGTAGCTAGGCTGGGTGTCCCTTTCGCTCGAACGGACTGTGGGCTGAGCTCGGGGGTGGTGGGTGGTGGTGGGTGGTTTTCGGGCGCCGTCCAAGAAAGAGAAAGACTGAGAAGCGAAGACGAAGAACGTGTACCTACACTTTGTGTGTTGTGTCCTCTGTGCCGGAGCTTAAGCTTGAAGAAAGTTGTTTTAATGAGGCGTCGTCGTTTCCACAGTGGCAGGGTCCAGAAATTGTGGAAATGTGGGTGAATGATGGGGGTGTGTATGGGGAGGTAACGGGAGGCAGTAGCAGGACATACGAAGATGGTCGTAAATGCCAGAATCCAAGGCTGGGTAGATTTGGGATCACCCTCGCCGCTTGCTTGGATACGATTGCCGTTAAGGTGGTTAAGATTGCTGAGATTTTTGGAACGATTGTGGTCGAATTAAGACAGGAATTTGTTTGGTGAGATTGATAATATTGAACGGAACCATAGACTAAGAACTTGTAGACTCTCTAGGTGCGTACTAAACAAATGCAGTTATTTCTTTTCATCGCGAAAAGGGTGATGATTAGATAAAGAACCTAATATCCAAAGAACAATTGGCAATAATGGTCCAAATCTATATGACTTCCCTTTGAGGCAACAAAAGTAACGAACGGCTGAGCCGATCAGAATGAATCTTGCATGGTTAGATTCGTATTCATGGTGGCTGTAAAAAAATAGGAAAATGGACTAAAAATGTAAGAAAATAGACAAAATGCTGATTTTTTATGACCTGGGAAGGAAATCAGCACGATCGAATTGAAACCAATCTAGAGTGCGGTGCTATTTTGAGCTCAATAGTTGTCAAACCACCACAAGACGGCACGACAAAGGTTGCCAGACAGCTAGTCGAATATAGAAAGAATCAGTTGGCTTAATAGCTCGCAGTAAACAACTTTGGAAGTTCTCATAAATATCTACACTAAGAAGCATTGCATACGTATATTAAACGCATGATAAACATTTGCATATGATGACAAATTCCGATTCTCTCTGATTTTTAAATATAAATTGGCGAAAATCTTCAGAAAATCTACTATTGATGTCAATTTGTTTAGTAATATTATTCATTTTCATTATTCACTATTCATTATATTATTCACTTTTAAAGAAATTGAGCAACTTTACGTAAAGTTCTCGTGTATAAGGGCTGTTTGCAGTTCAGAAGGAATTTTTTGGCCTATCTTGTTGCATGGGAAATTCCGACAATATTCGTTGGTCAGTCGGTTTTCTCGGTAGAGCCATGCAAGCGATAGTGTGGAATGCGGAATCAGATTAGCTTGAGAATTTTCGAATGGCTGACAATTTTCAGGTAAGAGTGATGGAAGTGCGAGTGAAAAATCCGGGATCAGAATCGCGCTACAATATTCGTTGGTCAGTCGGTTTCCACGGTAGGGCGATGGAAACGCGAGCACGAAATCCGGGATCAGTGGTCATCGTGATCAAATAAATCATAATCGTTATGAAGACCGCGACGTGTATTTCCATATAACTAGTGGATCATATCACCTAACAGAGGTGGCTTCTAAATCCACACCTTACCCTACCCTACTAACCACCATTCCTTCCCGTGACAACTGTGGGGATGCTGTGGATTCCACGGTTTCTAGTAGCAACGGTTGTCGAACTAACATTCCTTCCCTTTCCTGATGACCGTAAGGACGTGGCCAGCGCCGTTATTGACTTTAAATAGCTGAACTCTCGAATTGTGCACATTGAGAATGGTTAGCTAGTCCCAAGCTTTCACATTCATTGGCTCTCTGTGCAACTTCGATTGTTCTGGTCAATCACGGAGTAGCAACTACGATGTGTACGGTTATCTTTGCTTTGCTTTGCTTTGCTTATCTTGTTGCATGGGAAATTCCTTGCCTGAATCGCCCAAGAAACCGAAAAGCGCCACCGTATATTGACGGTAACACAGTGACAGCAGTCGAGTTACGTCAAACACACAAGGCTACGGTGGCGCAACCCGAGCAAAGTCGAATATCAGCCCCATAACAAAATGATAACTATTTCTCACTCCAGAATTCATTTAACCATTTTGTGTTATCACCTTGAAAATTCATGTTACCGCACCTGTCAAACTCTGAAGCATCATCATCGACAACAACATTGGAAGTTAGTTATTAATGAACGAGCAAATACCTCTCTGAGAACAAAATGTGTTTTCAATCAGATCAAACCAATTGATTTACATAATTTGATATCAGGATGCTCCTGATCATAACATATTAAGTTATTTTAATGATATCATGGGTATAATTATTTGTTTATTTTGTTTGTTATGTTGCCTACTTATTCAACCAACCTGAGAACAAATTTAGTGAATTATTGTAGATATCAGATAACACAGTAAGTTATCCGTTTATAATGGAACTTTACTCGGGTATCTGTTCATTTCATAGCGGTCGTTTTAGTTATTTTAGTGATCCATTCAAATGGCTGTCACTGTGGAAAGTTCCTGCCAAGAATTGGCCAAGAACTTTCTTGAGCGATTTCTTTTGAACACGAAACTGGGCTATAATGGGTAGAGTGTCCGTTCCCTTACTAATGACTTGGCCTAGCTCCATGCGTGGAACATTCAGGCGAGGAATCGCTCAAAAAATGAGCAAGCGTTGCATTTTTCAAGACTCCAGTACGGACCTGAGAAGAAACGTCAAATCAAATAGAGCTTGATGTGCAAGATTTCCATAGGGCACTGCATGAAACTCTCTCCTTCTCTTTCACTCTTACATAAGTTTGTAAACAACAAGGCCAAGAAACGTCAAAATCCCATACAAAATCGAAACAATGCAGTGCCCTATTGACCATTCTGGTCAAGGAAAAAGAATGAATTGAACGGAAATTGCAAGATAAATTCCGTTTGGGGTCCATAACTAGCATAAGTTTAAACAAATATGAGTGCATCTTTGCAATGTGCTGTGCGTGCTAGCAGCTGCGCCATGAAGTTGTTTTTTACTGGTCGTGGTCATTAGTCCATACAATTTTTTTTTATTTGTCCATACAAAATGGTCATTGGCCGAACCCCAAGCCCCCCCTCCCCCTAATGACCACGTGGTTTATGGACAGCCCCTTGTTTCGATTTAGCCGCTGAATCCTGAATTCTATTTCTATTGGCAGGTTTGGCAAGTGACTAGACGTACTAGTTTGGTGAGTGCAATATTTGACCTCATCCGCGAATTTCTGAAGTGTGCGCTGTTTTTTCAATTGAAAATTTCGAGATTTTGTTTAGAAGATGTTCCTGATTCGAGGTTAATACGTTTCTTTTGTTCAGGAGTGTGCGGAAAAAAACGATGTGTGGGATCATATCACGACAAAACAAGAGGATCGGCATGGTGTTAAGGTGATACATCAGAGAATCAAATATAGCTGCTACAATTCCCGACCTAAGCCCTAAATCACATTTTCAAAAAAGATTCATACTTCTGGAACCATCTACCGCAATCTGCAGAACACCGTTCAGCAGGTATTCAGATGGATTGTTGATATCGTTTTAGGCTACGTACAGGTGTACGGAATCAAATTGCGCCACGGAAAATAGTGTATAACTTTTGATTGCATGCATCAAACTGGCTGTTTTTTCACCAATGATAGCTAATAGTGCGCAGATGATACTGTTAAATTTTCATCAGAATCGGTAAATTATTGGCGGAGATATCTTCCACACGAGAGAGCGAAGTTTTGGAATTCTTGTACACTCATTGTAAAAATGGTTTAGGCTATAACTTTATTGTTACTTTTTCAAAACATCTGAAAATTTTACTATATATTAACATCATAATAAAAATGAAGTGGTGAAAATTTCATTAAGATTGGTTTAGTACTGAATTTTCTAGAATTCAAAACACAAACCGCTTCAGAGTGAATTTTAGGTCCTTAATAAAAATTTTAAGGTCCGTGTGTACTATTTTGACTGTAGAACAGTCAATATTGCTCCGATTCTAAATGAAATTTGACAGTCCTAAACTATCATAATAACATGTTTACAGTAAAATTTTGAGCCATTTTGGCTGAAAACTTTGGAAGTTAGACAACTTTGAATGTCTCAATACAGTTCAATCGGTTTGCGTATTGTGATTTATGGACACATATACGACCACAACTTTTCAATGGCTAGACCAAATCAAATGAAATTTTCAAACAATATTCCTACATACTTATTTCACTAACAGAAAAAAAAATCATTGCAATCGGTTTAGTATTTCTGTTCCTAGAAATAGATCTATAAAATATAAATTTTATTTTAATTCTTTGTTTGCGCAAGAATCCCAAAGTCTAATTTTCCAACGTCGGAGATATCTCCGCCAATACTTCACCGATTCCTCTGAAAATTTTATGATATCATCTGCACATAATATACTGTTAGTGGTTAAAAAATCAGCCTTTTTTATGCATGCAATCAAAAGTCGTACACTATTTTCCGTGGCGCAATTTGATTCGGTACACCCTTTATTTTCTTTCTTGTATAAGCGGGACGTTTACAAATCATAAAAATAAGTTTTGGTTGTATCACATCCCCTGCGCTGCTTTGTATTATAATTATGTTTAGTTTCAGAGAGCGAACATAGGCACTTGAGCCTAGATATTACAGTCAGGACATATGGAATTAAGGCGAAACTGGATTCATTTCCTCACTTTTTGGTTTTTGATTTTTTTTTTAAATAACGGAGCAATATTTTCAAAATCGGTTTTCGTACACATGTAGAGTATGGATCAAGGTATCCCCTGATTTTTTTCCAGGTGGGAAATGTTTTTCATTTTTGCAGAAACCATTTTTCAACAAAATTTCACTAAAAAATGGTTTCTGCAAAAACGAAAAACATTTTCCTCCTGGAAAAAAATCAGGAGATACCTTGACCTGTAGAGTATGTACGAAAACCGATTTTATAAATATTGCTCCGTTATTTTATAAAAAATCAAAAACCAAAAAAATGAGAAAATGCTTCCAGTTTTGCCTTAATACATATGTCGCATTCCAGGAAGTCAAGGACCAAGGAGTGACAATAACATTCTTAGCAACGTCACTCTCGTACACTTCACGTACATTGCTCTTTATAAAAATGAGCGGATCGTATGAGATGTCCCCATTAATTGATTTTATTGCAATATCAATAACGTTATACAGCAGGCCAGGCCGCTTAAATGCTTGTAATGCATTTTCGATATACTTCACGCACAGACAAACAGACGTAACACTTCGAACACTTTTCGATTCAAATCATAGTCACGAAAACATATTCGCCCAATGCTAAAAGGCCTATGTTTGGCCGACCACCAACTAGGTGGCGGTAGTGAGCAAACGTCAAACTCGAACAAAAACGATGCGAGCACCACGGTTGGGCAGTTGGCCAACTATCAAATTTTGAAAAAGACCGTTAAATCGGTGTACGATGTGAATTATCAGAGTGTTACGTCTGTTTGTCTGTGCTTCACGTATTAATAATGACAAGAAAAATGGTAGTCAGTTCAAGCATTTTCCAGGATTCTTTCAATGAATGGCTGTGATGTGTGGACTGGACTAGACTTGACTCACATTTTCAAGAGCACTAATCTTGAAAATTCGTAAACAAATGGATTATTGGATTATCTTCCTGTTTTTGTAAGTGAGCAAAGCCAGGATAAACAAATTCGACGTGGTTCAATGCTACGTTAGGCTGATTTGTGCATCTAAAGTATGTATGTAATGTTGCATTCGGGTTTTTGATGCTCCACTTTCAATACACTAAGATGTTTGCATTTGTGTCAGTTAACAGTTTCGTGGAAGAGCCCTCAAAAGAAGGCACATTCACTTGCCTTTTCATCAGCTCAGAAGCATACTAGAAAAATAATGTATGGAGGACTTTTATCCTGTAGTTGTATCTAAAAGTTTGACAAATAAAGCAAAGGTCGCACACGCACACCCGAAATCGTGAGAGATCTGTGAAGACGATTCTCCACGAGGTGAGTGTAAATTAGCTAGTACCTTCGTAATTTATAATATAGGCAATAACAGTTTGAATTTAACAAAAATTTACGAAGACTTCCATAACACATTATTGCATGCCATACCTCAAGTTACCTTGAAGATTAAGGTGAAGGCCCAATGCGCTTACCTGCATTTTGCCTCACATTTTAAGCAGCATGTAGAGATCCGTCGTACAAATCGGTAAAAAAAGGGTGCTGGGTCATTAGGTCGAAGTACGTTAGGTCGAATGGGGTCTCCAGTTAGCCTATAAGGGATAAGGCTATGGATCGGCAGACAGCGGGTTCGATTCCCGTTCCGATCGAGGAAATTTTATCGACTCCCTGGGCATAGTGTATCATTGTGTTGACCTCACAATATACAAAATCATGCAATGACAGGCAAAGAAAGCCCTCCAACTAATAACTGGGGAAGTGCTCAAAGAACACTAAGTTGAAGAGAGACAGGCCGAGTTCCAGTTTAATAAGCCTCTGCATGCTGCGAGATTTTGACTTTTACTGCGAGCAATGTGGTCAAAATTCCTGCAAGACACAGCAAGAGCAAGAGCAGGACGGCACCAAAACAGGTATGCTCTAGATGCGCGGTATGTCGAAGGCCGTCAAAATATGTTTTAAATATTAAAAAAAAAAAAACATTTTAAAATAATTCATGAAGGATTTTTGAATTTCAGTCTAATGGATTTATAATAATTTGGATGAACGTACTTCGGCCTAATGACCTGATACCATCAAAAAATACTACTCAAAGTTCATTGCGAGTAAGCAAGCAGCAAGGAGCATTTCAAAATCAAAGCGTTCGGTGGGTTACAAGATTTGTGCTCAATAACAATGAGGTAAATAGAAAGACGGCCATTTTGGTGGCCATCTTTGTAATCTAGCAACCTTGTCCTTAAGGTCATACTCCCATTAGAGGTGAGCCTTAACCTTTGGTAGCTGCCTTTTTTTGAAAGTTGTTAATAATTCAAACTCGTGTTATTCTAGATTCGAATGACATAATAAGAGAAAATTCAGAGTTTGGCTCAAAAAGTTTTATATTGGAACAGTGTCCCAAGTAACACATATGTTGTACATGAATCTAGATTACCCCTATGTGACGAAATCTAGTCATATAAGAGTCACACTAACTTAAGATATGTGTGCTCCTCGGTTTATCAAGTTCACTTTCATTCTCATAATTTTTCATTTTTAGCAAGATTTTTTTTTCTGGTAAAATACGAGAGATAGTAATGAACCGATTTCACCACACCCCGTTCTAAAAAATGTTTTGAAACATTATGCAAATGTAACATTGTACATTGTGTATACGTGTTACAATATTTTCAATGCTTTTTTTTCCTCAGAGTTTGAACTTATAGACGCAAGAACTTCCGATCTACTGAACCAACACCAAGTTTTTAAAACGTTTTCAAAAAAATTTCTATAATATTTCTGCTCAATTTAGATTTTTTTAAAAATGTTCGTAGTGTTGTGGATAAGCAAGCTACGCAAACTAGTTCGGTAACATAAGAGTTCCGTTGGCGTGGGTCGATGTTGTTGAAATCGGAGGTCAGTGATGCTGAATTCAATTCAGCTTTTTCTTTTTGTTTTGTTGGTATTCAGTTTAAAAAAAAATCGCTGTAATTGGAGTCTTTCGACATCCAAGTTTCAGGTAACTTACATAACTAACATCTGAATCTAAATCATTACACCTCCAGTGAGTTAAATATTGCTTTTTAAAATTCTTTTGTTTAGGCAGAACATTTTCAAAAAAATTATTGCTTCTAAATTAGTTACTTATTTAAAAACACTTTTTTTTGTTGGAGTGTAGTTTCCGAGAAAATTTCGGTGAGAGAGCCAAATTTCGTTAAGGTGCAATAAATATGTATGTAATATCTCGAAAACTATAAAATATTTTTATGTCACGACCAATTTTCAAAATTTTCTGATAAAAATTTGAAAAAAGTGAGCTTTTTTGGCCACTATACCATTAAAAACGTGACAAAGAAACTAATATATTTCCATATTTGTTGCATCTAATCGTAATATGGCCATGACAACGTATTTTTGATGAAAGCAAAATGGATACATCCAGGATTTTTGTTTTGAATGATTTATTCAGTAAGTCGATCAAAGTATTTTTCAGTGATTTTTTTTAAAGATGTTTTCAGGAATTCCTTCAATGATTCCATCAGTTATTCTTTTAGGGATTTTTTTAAAGAAATTTCTAAAATGATTCATCCACTCACTGCGCCAAGGGTGCATCCAGTAATTCCTAGAAGGATTTCTGCAGTCAGTCCTTCAAAGACTACTCCAGGATTTTTTTTTAGGAATTTTCCAGAAACCCGTTCCTACAAAAACTCTCCAAAGATTTCTTTAGTAGTGCCTTCAAGTATTTTTCCAGCAATTCCCCAAAAAATTTCTTCGCGAATGCTATCGAGCATCACACCAAGGTTTTTTTTCCAGGGTGATGGTACGTATGCTAAATTCTGCCAATGCATGCCTTCCTACCTACCAAATTTCATTAATTTTCAAAGCAAGTTTATTTATGACCATTTAGGACATTTTTGGTCACATTGGCAACATTCCGGAATCTTCCGGTCACCTGGTTTCCCCGGGGAAGTGACTAAAAATTGACCATTCTTGAAACCTGCCTGGAGATCTTGAAGCATGTAATGTATGGAGGAATTGTTGAAAGAATTTAACAAGAAATCTTTGGTGAAATACCTGCTGAAATCATCGACAGAAATTTTGGAAAAAAAAGTTTGTAAATTCGAGAATTATATTTGAAGATATTCTTGGAAGTAAGGAGAAATTCCAAGATGATTCTTTCGTGGAATTCAGGGACTCTAGAGGAATGTTGAAGGAATTTTCAGAGAAATTTCTGGAAGAAAAGTTTAGGAAAGAATTTCCAGAGAAGTCCTAGAAAGTATTCCTAGTAAAGTTCTGAAAAAAAAACAACAGAAGCAGGTCGAATTTGGAAATCTACAAAGGAATTTCCGAGGGACTTCATGTAGTTAAACCTTCGAAAATCTCAGGGAAGAAACCTTCCGGAAAATCTTAAAAAAAAAATACTTGACGGCAAGGTTCCTGATTTCCACTTTTTATCTTCTTCCACATTCGAAGACAGTCAGCAGCGAACGGTTGTCGCTTTAGTTCGTGTGTATGCTTGTCAGCGACGACAGCAAACTCCGGCGAACGGTGGGAAACCACACTTGGAAATTACTCATTCGTCCACATTCGCATCGCAAGCGAATGCGATTCGTGAGTGATGCGATTGATATTGTGCATACGAATTTTTGATGTTTTCGAATTATTTTCTTTGCTAATCTAGAATTTCAACAACAGTACAGTAAAAATGTATGCATTACATGCAAAAATTCTCTTCTACTTATGATAATAGCCGCTTCGATCTCTCACCAGCATTCTTCACCATTCGCCATTCATTCATTCGCTTGCGATCCAAACTGCGACGAATGGCAACGAATATACATGTCAAGCAGCTGGCTCATCGCTTCCCACTGGTGATGGGGTTGCGTGTTTGATCACGACGATCCGTTTGCTGCATCTTTCTCGATTCGCTTCAGCAAAGAGGAGTGAATATGAATGGAGTGAGGCGAATATACCGATCCTTGCTTGACGGAATTCTATGATAAACTCTTGATGTTATTCCTGTAGAATGTCTACAAAGAATTCCTGGAGAAATTCTTCAAGGAAATCTATAGTTATAATTCTGGAAACTATTGTAGGGAACATTGAAGGAATTCCTGGAAAAATCCATCAATCAAATTTAGGAGAAATCTTTGAATGATTTCTAGGGGAGTGCTAGAGGGGAGGAGGTATCCATAAAGAATTGCATACACTGCACACACTTTTGAATCAATGCTTGGAGTAATATTGGATTGAATAACTGGAGAAATTCTTGAGGGTATTCCAGGAGAAATCCCTAAATTATTTTTAGAGGGTCTTTTGAAGAACTTCTGCAAGAGTCTCTGAAGGAAATTCGAGAGTATACTTGAAGGAGCTTCAGAAGGAATCTTTGAACGAATTGTCAGATAATCTGTTGAGAAAATTTCTGAAGGCCCGAGGTGAACTAGCCTTGTGCTAAAAATCTTTCGGTAATAAGGCTGTAATAAGGCTGATACAAATTTATTTTTGACTTTTTGTCTCCTCCCCCTTCAAAAATTTTTGGCTGGATTTCGCATTTTGAGAGGGCAGATGAAAAATATTTATCAAAATATCGGGTCTTGCTGAAAATTCTTTAATAAATCCGATGAGTTTTTAATATTTTTCAGAATAAATGCTTTATTATTTTTATCCCCCCCCTCGACCAGCCAAAGAGTGGTGGGAAAAAAGTGAAATAAATATTTGTAACGGTCTAATTCTCCAGAAACTATTTATAATATGAAAATATTTTAATAGGTTATCTATAGAAATTTCTTAAAGAATGCTCTGGATTATTATTTTTTATAATACAGTTAATCATGTTTTTACGGTTTCTTCAGGTTTTGTTTTAACGGTTCAGAAATTTGATATAGAATGTCTTCGTAATTTTCCCTATGATTTCTTCAGAAATTTGTTTTTTTTTTCTGAAATTTTCTCTTTCAATTACTCAAGAAAATTTGTCAATGATACTTTTAAGAACTCCTGCATGGATTCATCCAAGAAGTTCTTTAGAAAACCTTCATTTTTTGTGGAGGTTCCTATGAATTTACCCTGGTCTTTTCGTCGATCTCCTAAAGTTTTTTTTTCTGCAAAGATTTTTGAAGAAATCTCTGAAGAAATTCCTGAAGTAGGCCTTGAAGAAATTCTTGAAAGAATTCTAGAGAAATTCTAGGAGAAATACCTGACATAATGTTTGAGAGAACCCTTGGAAAATTACTTGGAAAATTAAAAAAAATCAGTTATGTTATTTCTAGGGAAATCCTAAAGGAGTTCCTGAAAGACTCGTAGGAGAAAATCTTTCAAAAAAAACGATTGACTACCCGTAGTTGCTACTCCAGTATGACCAGAGCAGCTACAGTTACACAAGGAACCAATGAGATAGCTGATTGTGACCAACAGGCATCTTCAGTGTGTGAGTATTTATGATCTTCTATTTTTAGACGACAATGGCGCCTGCTACGTCAGGTTGCAAGTCAATGTGAGGTTGGGGAGGGAAATGATGATTGCAATCGCTTGTTGCCTACAGGCCGTTGAGTCCTCTGAGCCTGCGCTAGGTTATGCGGATATCGGAGTGTTGTTGGGAAATGGTAATTTTTGGCGTAGGGGTTCATGCATTGGTGCATGGATGCCAAGCGTAATGTGATAGGTTGTGTGAAGATTACTGAAGCGACACAGTTTGCTTGGATGCATAACTCGCAGGCGTTATATGATAGATTTACACTGAGCTGTGAACGTTGAATGGAACGGACACGGTTTTTTTATCACGATTCTTAAAACCTCTTTAAGACTAACTGGCCATTAAAATGGTACTAGGGAACCCATAATAAGATAACGAATCGGGAAATGCTGGAAACCATTGACTCGACCTAGAAAATAAAGCACAAGTACCAAGTTTAACAGGTAAATGCATGGGAATGGATGATTGGATGGTGAAACAGATTTTTTTTTCAAAGTCTTGTTTTATTGATGAAACTTTTTTTTAAGACACTACACCGTCTTCAAACAGAAAGTTCCCCACAGACTGATCGAATACTTTAGGAGCATAGTAGGTTGACATCAATCTCAAGGTTGCCATGATTTGTTTTGAGCTAAGCAAATGTTCGACTTGTTTAGCCTATTGATTCAGTAAAATGTGCTCTTAAGGTGATACGGGATGACGTGATATTTTTCCTATCTTTCCTCTCTTTCTAACAATTTGCCTCGCGATTTTGGCGGCCGAAGTCTATTTCTGTCTACCCCAATTCTATTCTTGGTGAAACATGAATTCAATTTCCGTCATACCATGATCAAAAATAATTGAGCAACCCAAATTGTGTTCAAAATGCCGGATAAATCCTTCGCAATTCTAGTAAATTAATGATTTTTAGTACTTTTAATGAAAAATCTTTGAAGTTAAAATAGTTGTACCCCAAAATATAACAACCAAAACATATTAGGCAATCATTTTACCCACCAGACTCATAGTGCGCCGTCACAGTGCACCAAAGAATTCTGATGAATCGTGAATTTGTAAATAGTAAGGTAAATACAAACTGACAACACAGAAAATCCTTCCGCCGTCGGCCAAAATTTGGGTACTAGCAGGAAACACTAGAAAACCAAGAAGATAAACCAGTACACATCAATCCAACTGTAAACCTTATCTGACAGTACTAATCCGACTCTGCTGGAACTCAGTCTTGAACTCCCTTTCTAACCCACAATACCTTACGTATACGTCAAAAAGCACTGAACTAGAATGGAACCGCGACCCAATACAGAGAGAGCAAAACACGCATACCACAAAACCACCGGCGCAACTCATCCAGCAAACACCACAAATCTAGTAATCCGTTGGCGTTGACACAATCTCAAAGCCTACTGATGATCACCCACTTTTGGAATCAGTCGGTGGTAATTCCCCAGCATTAACGTGATTTAAAACGCAATTTTTATTTTTTTTACATAATGTTCGATCAATTAATTTTACATTGGGACACGATTGTCGTTTTGCAGTAGTAGTTGTTTGTTGTTTTGTTTGTTGTTGATCATTTTCCTCACCTCGACAGCGTTCGATTGCTTGTTTGGCCGCGCTAGTGCTAGTGGTAGTGGTAGTACAGTACCGAAAGCTGCTGAAATACTAGCATACAATTGCATTGGGGGGGCCCTCGCAAGGGTCCGAATCTTCATCAAATGCCGTTGGTAAAACACAAAAATCATATCCCGCTTTGCTTTGCTATGTTATCCTATTTTAGTAGTTTGGCACTCGAGTTTTGTCCGCTTTTTGCTTATAGTTTAAAGGTGTTTCGTGATTGGTTTCGATTTATTAACTATATGAGAGGAGGTGTTCGTTTTTGTTTGATTTTTTGGTATTGTTTCATTTTTTTTTGTATTTTTTTTCTTACAAACCAGTGCTAACCCTGGAATCTTTTGTACACTACCTCTGGGAGATTTGAGATTTTAAAATTGATTCAATCGAAAACATTTTGCCTTCTTTTTCTTGTATCACAATTCACATCGGGTAACTAGATTGGTGCACTGACGGTTGTTTTGCTTTCGCTCTCTTTCTTGCCGATGGAGACGCGCGATAATTTTGCTTGTTTTTTTTTTTTTGAAAAAAGGGGGAAAATTTTGAATTTTTTCAAAGCACTCTTTTCTTGCACTTGATTTTTTTTACAATGTGTTGTGTATTGCCGTTTTTGTTAGAAAGCCGAAAAGCGAGGGATTTTTGCGTTCATCCCTCTTGGTTAGCCAAAAAAAGGGGTCAAGAACTGTTATTCTTCGACACGTTTTAAATTCTTTTTCCCGACGAGAGGAGGGTCCTCTGGTGTCTTGGCCGGAGGAGGACCAACTCCCCTGAAGCACACTAGCAGTTCAACTACTTCAAAAGAACTATTTCTCCGTCCGACGGACACGCACTTTTCTTCCTCGAAAGTCGGCGAAGAAATGACGGCGCCGCGCGTAAGGAAGCAACCTTCGAGTCCCGACTGCTCGACGACGTCGTCGTCGTCGTCGTCGTCGTTGGGCGTTCGTTTCGTTCGTCGGGAGTGCGTGAAAAGAAATTCATACATGTGACGAAAGTTGTTTAATAACTGCATCACAATTTTACAACAAGTTAATCCGCTGCTGCTGCTGCCGTCGCCGTCAAGACCGAAAGGGGAAGAAGAAAGTGGAAAGTCGGAAAAGTACACTCACTCACACAGTGACGTCGTTGCCGGTTGGACGGTCGACTAGGAAGTAAGGGTGTGCGATATATCAGATGATATCACCAATTGCAAATAGCGACATCAATATACAACTAGGGTAATCTTCCAATTGTTGCACGGCTAAAAACTCGCCTATTCTTGCACACTCCATGTTATTCTTATGAGGTGTGCAACAATTGGTTATTTTATAGCCGTGCAGCAATTGGAAAATTCCTCTACGTATTCTGAATTTTCAGGCCAAACTTAACTGAAATTTCCATTATTTTCCGTGCCAGAGAACCACAGGGTGCGGCAGGAAAAAATTCAAAAGTGTTTTTCAACTTCAAGCCTCAATATCAACTTTACAGGGTTGTTGTTCGGTATTCTTGCTACATGCCCTGCCCACCGTATCCGTCCAGTTTTGACCACCAGGATGTTGTTACATCGTAGAGTGTAGCGAGCTCATGGTCTCCTACACGCCTTACCGCCAAGCAACGTCCAAAGAACGCGTTGCTCAAAAACATCTAGTTCTTGCAGGTCCTACTCGAGTATGGTCCATGTCTAGTGTCCGCAGAAGACCACCGGTCTTATTAGCGACTTGAACATGGCACGTTTGGTGCGGGGGTAATTTTTTTTGACCGAAGTTCTTTTGGAGCCCGTAGTAGCCCGTAGTATTTAACGATTCACGTTATTGTCACTCAATTCCACGTTCAGCTCTGCCACCGTTCCAAATGGGTTGTGAAATGTCACGAAAATGGCATGGAAAAAATGCCCAGTTCTGGCATTCCCAGTGTAAATTTCTGCCTGTGAATACAAACCTTCAATAATGCTACTAAGACATTGAAAAACAACAACAACATCGTCGATACACATTTTTTACAAAAGGCACAGAATTTGACAAATAACGTAATGACATTTTTGTGACATTTTACAATCCTGATCAAAATATTAATGTAATCCGCAAAACAGACAAATTGGCCTGATTTCGTAAAGATCATACTCCATACATCCGGAGCGATGTGGATTATGAGGAGAAAGTCCATCACCTTGTTGCAGTCTCCAGCGAGTTTCAAATGAACTCAAAGTTCATTCCAAATCAGGGCTTGGCTGGATGAATTAACAAAGCAAAGATAACCGTACACATCGTAGTTGCTACCATAGACTAATTTCAAGTCCTCGATGTACCAAAGATAACCATTAAATTTTCTGTGTCCAGTCCGGTACCCAATAAATATTCATTACCGTGCATTTTTTTCCGTGTAAATTGCCTTTCGTGTAAATTATATTGAGCGTGTTATACCTATCTGACAGCTCTGACAGTAAGGGACTCAACATAAATACGTAAGTGGGTACCGAGGATAAGGCAATCCATGAGACAGATGCGATCAGCTGATTTTTTTTGTTTACCATGTATTTTTGACAATCGATTATCGGGGTGACAGTTGAACACAAAGGAATTTGTTAAGCACCGACGACACTTGACGAAACTTTATTAGGTTGTACTCACACTGTGTTTACAGTTTTGGATGTCACCCCCATCGCGAAAAGTCGTCATGGATTGCCTTATTGTTCACAATCTGCGAACTTGACTGCGGAATTTTTCGCGACCATGACGCCGCTGTTGCTACTCCGTGATTGACCAGAACAATCAAAGTTGCACAGAGATCCAATGAATGGTGCTTGGGACTAGCTACACACTCTCAATTTGCACAATTCGAGAGTTTAATATTTTAAAGTCGATAACGGTCATCGAGAAAGGGGAAGGAATGTTAGTTCGACAACCGTTGTTACTAGAAATCGTGGAATCCACAGCATCCCCACAGTTGTCACAGGAAGGAGTGGTGGTTGGTAGGGTAGGGTATGGTGTGGATCTTGGAGCCACCTTTGGTAGGTGATATAATCCACTAGTTATATGAAAATACACGACACGGTCTCCATCCCGATTATGATTTATTTGGTCGCGATAGTAAGGGTAATGCACATACGTCAACGACCGTTCTATATTAAACGCGTCACCGCATTGATCGTTTACATTACCGTGAAAACCGACTTCCCCACGAAAGCTATCACGCGCTTCTGATTTCGCATTTAATATTTGCGTCCCCATCTCCCTACCGAGAAAACCGACCGACTAGCGGAAATTGTCGCACGTTTCCCACAGTATTGAACTTAGAGTATACGGAGAATTCGTGGCCGGTTAGCGGCGTCAGTCGTTTAGGTGTCTCGTATGCCTCGGGATGTGGGTTCGATTCCCGCTCCAGCCGGGGAAAAATTTTCGTCAAACGGAAAATTCTCCACTGGGCCACTGGGTGTTAGGGGTAATACACAAATTATGTGAGGCAAAAATCGACAATTTTCAATCCCCCTCCCCCCTATGTCACACTTTTTGTATGGGACATCAATATTTTTGTATGGGTGGTCACGTTCTGCAAACCCCCTCCCCCCTGATAGCGTGACGTAATTTGTGTACGACCCCTTAGATGTGTTGTCCGTTGTCAAATGTTTGTACTGTTCAGTCTGTAGAGGCCCGTAAGGTCGAAGACGGTGTAATTGTCTTTTTTTAATTGTCTTTTTTAAAAACTTTCAAGCTTAGATAGCTATTTTCGAAATATGTGTTTTACTAAGAGTAGTTCCATGTGTTACCTGTGATCGAAAGCCGTTAAGGTAATAAAGCCAATTATTTTAAATTAGCTCAATGATTGTTGTGAACTGCAATCACTTTCTTCTAACATTTTTATCGCTTCAATATTAAGCCTGCACCAGAACTACAAGATTAATTTGCAGATATTACAGATTCCAGGAGTCCTCATGAAAACGCATTGGCTAATTACCCCAATTTCTTCTAGTATGTGAAAAAACACAACTCGGAATGATCTCACCCAGTTCCATGTCGTCGGATGACCGCAACCACTCCTTAACTCCTTCAATTTTCTGCAATACTGGTTACTATCATTTTTATCACTTCACGAGGAAGGACAATGTGCACCTGCCCCAAACACATGTCACTTTTCACTTTTTCCTTCGAACAATGCAACGCGACCGAGATTTTCATCGCAACTGCTCCAAACACGCGTCATTTTTCAGGGCTTGGCTGGATGAATTAGTTCACATAAATATAAATTATCGATCCCCACAACGTTCATGAATATCCATGCCTCAAGCTAAGTTTCCTGTTCCCAAGTAGAGCACTCAAGTAAAATTCCTGCTTTTTCGCAAGTAATTTTGACAACTGATATAGTATATAGCAGGGCCCATATAGCCGAGGCGGTAAACTCACGGGTATTCAGCATGATCATGCTGAGGGTGACGGGTTCGATTCCCGGTCGGTCCAGGATCTTTTCGTAAAGGAAATTTCCTTGACTTCCTTGGGCATAGAGTATCTTCGTGCCTGCAACACGATATACGCATGCAAAATGGTCATTGGCAGAGGAAACTCTCAGTTGATAACTGTGGAAGTGCTCATAGAACACTAAGCTGAGAAGCAGGCTTTGTCCCAATGAGGACGTTACGCCAAGAAGAAGAAGAAGAACAGTTTGGGGAATAATAGCACGGACTATTTTCCCGCGCGGAAAAGTGACAGCTCCATTTTATTTCCATGAGAAGCGTTACTGGCATTACATTTTTCCTTACTTGCCATCTGCGAACTGATCACGTGATTTTAATGCAGATTACTTGACCTTTCCTTGTCCTATCTTTTTGCACGGCACTCACCAGTTGGAAACTAGCCTTAAAGACTGAAGTAGCGAGGAATAAATTATACAGCATCCCATTAATATTGATTCCTCACTGAACAGAACAGCAGCGAGTTACCCCAACGACGAACGGAAGAGATTACACAAAGAGTTCAAGAGTGATTGATTATCCCGCATCACAATGCGACTATTTACTGGAAAAGACGGCGTAGATTTGTTTATCGCCGTGAGGCAAAACATGCGTTCTCACTCTTACATGTGGCTATCTCCAAGGTTTTTATATATTGTAAGGTTGAGCATGACGTTTAGTTTGTGGAGAAAAGCAGAGGAAGCGAAACTTCAAAGGAATTTGAGGAGGCGGGGGATTTGTTTTCAGAATTTCTCACGGTGAAAAAATAATGGTCGCTCAGCCAGTTTTGACATCTAAGACTACCTAAGAATATGTAAATACCTTGGCTATCTCTAGCGTGCGCAGATTTTTCTTTTTTTCTCCCTCATTCTCGTAAGCAAACGCGAGAGAGAAAAGGAGAAAGAGCACTTACCCCCTCTTTTATCTCGCTCTTTTTTCACTCAGCCAAAAAGAGTGAGCGAGAAAACAGATAAAGCTACGCCCGCTAGATGTTGAGATACATTTGTTTCTGTGGCTGGAAGTTTGTGCGTTTGTTCCGTTCATTTCGCAGCAAGCGAAGGAGAAAGAAACTGGCATTCCTCGATTCAACCTGCTCCGACGAGTGATGAATACTTACGGCTTCGGTTGTTCTTGAATATACTTTAGCATCGGGCATTCGCACCAAATGAGAGTCTAATAAAGGTGTGGAAAAAGATACTTCGTGTGCGATAGATCCGCGTTTGAGGCTACTATTGAAAGCAAAGCCAGCTTCTTGATTCGCATCCACCGGTGGCTATTAGTGTTTTTTAGTTGCTACCTTTGATCTTCGTGTGGCAAACGGTGCAATCTGCGATGGTGCGATATCTCGAAGAGTGAACGAAAAATGTGCTTCACAGCAGCATGGGATTTAGTAATTCGTTCAATTTTGAATGAAAGTTCTGCTAATTGTACATAAAATAATGCAGTAACAAAAGCAACGACGCATGGGGATGAGTTCAGGTGGAAGTGGGAGGATTCGTATTTAATAATGTTGTGTTTTCAAGGAGTTTTTAGTGAAATTTCAGGATGTTTCAGGGGGTTAGAGGGGGTTTTTAAGAGTTTCAGGCGTATTAGGAGGGGTTAACAGGGGATTTGAAGGGATTTCTGGGCGTTTTTAAGCCTTTTCATAAGTGGGTTTCAGCCTTGAGGCGAAATTAAAAGCATTTCCTCACTTTTTGGTTTTTTGTTTTTTTTTTATCAAATAACGAAGCATTATTTTCGTTTTTCGTACACAGTTCGAGGAAGGATCAACATATCTCCTGATTTTTTTTCAGGTGAAAAATGTTTTTCAGTTTTAAGGAAACCATTTTTGAATGAAATTTAAAAAAAAATATGGTTTTTGAAAAATTGGTAAAAATTTTACACCTGAAAAAAATCCAGGAGATAGCTCAACCCTTCTTCTGTGTTCAAAAAACGATTTTGAAAAATATTGCTTCGTTATTTAATAAAAAAAAAATCAAAAACCAAAAAATGAGGAAATGCGTCCAGTTTCGCTTTAAGGTTCAAGAGGTTTCAGGGGGTTTCAGGGGGTTCTTTTGTAGCTTAGAGGTTGTTTCAAAGAGCTTACGCTCACTTTATTTGCTCCAAACTCAGTTTACGCCCTCCATTTATGCATTGATTCCCGAATAACACTCCCCCAATTTACGCTCCTTGGGAGTAAACTGGGAGTAAGCTGGGGTCTTGGTATTCGGGAATATTTAACATGTGATACAGATGTATAATGGAAGTTTGAAGTTGTTTCTCAAACTGTTGTTGTCTGAAGGAGCACTACCACCAGCAAAGTTGCAAAATTTAGTGGTTCCCAATCCTGAATGACGGGCCACGCAAACTTTTCAAGATCCGAAAGTTCTAGAGGAGTGTGAGATTTTTTTTTTTTGATTCTACGTCTCAAGGAGCATATACATTATACATACATTGCATGTATTATACACAGTAATCTGTGCAGTGGTTCTCAAGCAGAGGCAACGGGCCATGCTAATTTCTCCATTACCGAAAGTGCGATTAAAATGTGAAAATGGGTTTTAAATTAGTACTATCCGTGTATTAAAAATCAAGTCAATTGGTACAAATTTTACTGAGTTAAAGCAAAACAAACGCCTCGTACAAAAAAAAAAATAATCTGATGTATTCAGATTCTGCGTCTCAAGAAATTACTACAATACAGTGGCGTGGCAAAACTCAGTGGTTTTTCAAGCTGTGGTGACGGGCCATGATGATTTTGCAAGAATCGAAAGTCCGAGGGGAAGGTGTGAATGTTTCTTTTAGATTCGACGTCTCAAGTAGCACTTAATACAATAAATTGGTGTTACAAAGCTCAGTGGTTCCCGTGGCTGTGCTAATTTCGCAAGAACCGAGAGTCCGAGGAGATGTGAATGCTTTTTGGACTCTATATTTCAACGAGCAATAATTTTAATAGAGTGGTGTTGTGAACCTCCGAGACCCCAGGGCCAGGAGTCCTTGTTGAAACCTTTCGATAACCTCTGAAACACCCCTTAGACCACCTGAAACGCCTCTGCGATCCGCTGGAACTCCCTGAGAACCCCTGAATGACAACTGAGAGGAGCTTTGCTTGGAGCCCCTTGAGAACAGCTGAAATGACACTGAGACCCTCTAAAATGCCACTGAGGTTCTTGCGAAGTTTTTGTGGCCCGTGAATCCAGATTAGAAACACTTTGCCACTCAACCATATTGTATTCAGTGCTCCGCGAGGCGTGAATTATAAAAAAAAAACTATTATTTTCGTTGCAATGGCATATAAGGGGGTTTCAGGGGCACTTCAGACGATCCAAAGGGGTTTCAGGAGTACCTAGAGGTCTCTGGGCGTTTCCAAAGAGTTTGAGGGGGTCTCATGGAAGTTCCTGGGGCCTCTATAGTCATGGCTAATAATGCACACTACCGTCACACACCAAATTCATGCTTCATTCGATGCATGAATGTTATTTGCCTTTAGTATAAGTACCATATTGCACCACAATTGTAACACAAGTCAAGTGGAGAATGAAATAACAGTTTCTCAATGTAGACCTGGTGTTCCAGTTGTTCATAAAACTGCAAAAGAATCATACGGGTAATTTGAAAACCGGAACTGTGAGAATGTGGAAACATTGATTTTTGGGTCAGGTTTCAGGGGCGTATTTAGGTGTCTGAGGGGGTTTTAGAAAACATTGCAGAGATTTCTTGTGCATACAGACGGGTTTTGGAGGTGCTACAGGTGCGTTTTCGGTAATTGTGGAGGGTCTCATGTGCATTACCTACCTACCGAGGGGGTTTAAGGGGAATTAGCCATGATATCATTTATCAATTTCTGCACAAAACTCCTACTTTTTACGCCCTCTTTTAATGTTTGCACATTAAGGTGGCCCACACTTATATGAAAAACAAAAATTTTGAAAAATATCAAGTCTTACCTCCTAAATCAGTTGTTTTGAACTCCCAGAAGCTACGTTCAAAATTTGAGCAAAATCGGTTGAGCCTAAGGGGGCGCTCAAAACGCTTGAAGTTTGTATGGGAAAACTTGGCCAAATGTATGCAAAAATTTTAAGTTTTCGAATTTTGCCGCTAGGTGGCGCTATAAGCGTTCAAAAATCCAACCCTTTGGTATTATTGTAGGTGACTATATGCCAAACAACTTTGTTGAAGACCGCAAAGTGATCCAACACCTGTGAAAAAAGTTATACCCTAGGTAAAGTGCAGACAACAAAGCAGCTGGAGCAGATCAACTACCAAGAAAGCTTCTAAAATATGGTGGAGAAACACTGGTGAGAGCACTACACCCCGGTTCATTACCAAGATTTGGGAGGAGGAAGAATTACCGGAGGAATGGTTGGAAGGTATCGTGTATCCCATCTTCAAAAAAAGCGGCAAGTTGGATTGTGGGGACTATCGCGCGATCACACTACTGAGCGCTGCCCACAAGATACTCTCTCAAATTTTATGCCGCCGTGATGATAAACAATTGCAAAAGAGTTCGTGGGGCAATATCAGGCTGGATTCATGGGTAAACGCGCTACAACGGACCAGATGTTCGCCATCCGCCAAGTGTTACAGAAATGCCACGAATACAACGTGAACACACATCACTTGTTCATCGATTTCAAATCGGCGTATGATACAATCGATCGAGAACATCTATGGCAGATTTTGCACGAATACGGATTCCTGGATAAACTTATACGATTGATCAAGGTAACGATGGGTCGAGTGATTTGCGTAGTTTGAGTATCAAGGACACTCTCGAGTCTCGAGTGATCGTCTTTCGCTTGCTGTTTAGCGTTGCTTTGGAAGGTGTAATAAGGAGAGCTGGGATAAACACGAGTTAAACGATTTTCACGAAGTCCGTTCAGCTGCTTGGTTTTGCTGATGATATTGATATTATATCTCGTAAATTTGAGACGATGGCGGAAATATATATTCGAGTGAAGAATGAAGCCAGGCGAATCGTATTACTCAATAATGTTTTGAAGACAAAGTACATAATGCCAAAGAGCTCCAGGGAGGATTCATTGCGCCCGCCACCACGAATTTTTATCGACGGTGATGAAATCGAGGCGGTGGAAGAATTCGTGTACTTGTGCTCACTGGTGACCACCGAAAACGACACAAGCAGAGAGGCATTGTGGCAGGAAATCGAGCTTACTTTGGACTCCGCAGAACTCTACGATCGAACAAAGTTTGCCGTCACACGAAGCTATCTACAAAACGCTTATTAGACCGGTCGTCCTCTATGGTCACGAAGCATGGACTCTACGTGCAGAAGCTCAACGCGCCCTTGGAGTTTTCGAACGGAAGGTGCTGTGCACCATCTACGGTGGAGTGCAGATGGAAGACGGGACATGGAGAAAGCGAACTGCATCACCTGCTGAGATAACCAACCATCGTCAACACCACGAAAATCGGGAGACTACGGTGGGCGGGTTACATCATCAGGATGTCAGATAGCAACCTGAAAATGGTTCTCGAGAGTCATCCGACTGGTACAAGAAGACGTGGTGCGCAGCGAGTTAGGTGGGTTGATCAAGTGGAGGACGATTTGCGGTCACTTCACAGAGTGCGGAACTGGAAACGCACAGCCATGGATTGCTTCGTTTCGTATCGTCTTGAAAAAATCCCATATCGCATACCCTCACAGCTGAGGTAGAAGAAACATGAGGGAGCAAAGGAGGCCTGGACCGTCACCGTCGTCCGTCATCTTCGTCCCGGTCCGAGTGAAGTGGGCAGTTAGTACCTAGTGCATCGCACCAACACAGGTAACCGAGCGGACGCATTCACGACGCACGCATTCACGGTCGATTCGATGATGGTTGCTTCGATCATTACCAAAAACGAGGACCCTGATGCGCTGCGGGGACTTGCTGGGGACAGGGAAGGAAGAAAATTTCGGAAACGAAACAAAAGAGAAAGGTGTGGAAAGGTTCTGGTAGGTGAGCGGAGCGCGAATAGTGCGTTCAAGATGAAAACGGAAAACACAGCCGGGGAAAATCCGAACGGAACGATGCGAAATGGGATGCACAAGAAAGTTTGCAATTGTGGCGGCGACATGAGGATGGGTAATTGTAACGTGTTTTGCCACCCGGAACCTTGTGGAACGTCGGAACGGGAGGAAAATTGTTGCCAGAGTGGAAATCAATCTTCAATAGATGAAAAATCCGAACCCGAAATAAATTATTCATAATAATAAGTGGCAGCTATATTATAACTCAAAAACTTATCTACTTTAGTCCGATATAATCATTGGCTATCGTAATGATTAATAGGTAATGTCTGAAATAGCCATTTTTAAACTAATGTAGTAAGTAGATCGAGATTATTATGCTAGATAACTTTGCAATATAGATTATTTAAATTTATGACAGTCACCAGATTTAAAATTTGAGATTAAAATTAATTTTCATCGAAATGAAATCTAAATCCAAGTAACCAAGTTTCTAGTCGATTCACACACCGGCAACCAACAACACACTCCTCGCCACGGCATTATTCTATCCAATTTTATTATTTTCAATGCCGTCGTCCACCCGTCGACGTACCATTTTTAAGTCGCAGTAACTACTCCCAGCCGCGCGAGATTCAAATAAATTAAATAAACATTACTACTTTTTACTTGCGCGCACACTTTTACCAGCCGCTTCTAGAGCAGGCAAACTTTTTTGCGCCGATTCGCTCATCCATCCGTCTCTATCCAGCAGCCTATGAATGCACTGCACGCAGAACTAATGTGCAATATTCGCGGAGCGGAGTCGATGCAGATGAGGTAATAAAAAAACAACAAACGACTCTTCCTGGATTGCCTTCGTATTCGCATGGCTGGCTGCGCTGCCAACACTGCTAGATAACTGCCTCCCATCCCGACCCGAGATGGTCATCGTTGCAGAATCGCAGCAGCCCGTGGCGAGCCACCCACCCACATGCAGCAACGTAGCTAGTAGTAGGCCGTTAGGACCCAATAACTAGTGTGGCACGCGCGCGCCAGGATACCAAGGCGAAAGCCACCCCATCCCTGATCCCACTCCACGAAGAACAAGAAGAAAGCAAACGTCTTAAAATGCGGCGGGGAGGAGGAGCGTTTCGCTTTCCACCGCACGCGACTCTTTCCCTTTCGTTGGGAGAACTTCTGCTGCTGGCTTCATTCTCCCATTCTGACGGTGTATGCATGCATATGAACCGAACAGGAGGAAGTGTCTTGAAGGAAACAATTTAGATGAACAAATCATGATGATCCCATTCCCAAGTAACATTTTGATGACAATAGTTTTGTAGAGGTTTTTAGAACCGTCATCAACCTAATTCCTTTTATTTTGGTTTTATGATCCCGGTGGCTGCGTGCGAGTAGTTCTGCCTAGTAAGAGTTTGTTTCGTGAGTTGTCGTTAAAGGTTCATGCAGAGTGGGCGGATTCTACAGAATCTTCATAGAGGCGACTCACTTGGAGCACACTTGGAGAGTGGTACATCACGTAAGGAATATCGGTGATCCTTTCAAGGCTGCAAAGCTTAAACATTCTTCCAGCAGTTACTTCAAAATCCCTAAATCCAGGATTTTTTCTAGGAATTCCTTAAAAGATTTCTCCAGAAATTATTTGACGAATTTCTCTTAAAGTATCTTGAGGGATTTCTCCAGGCAGTCATTCCATCAGGGATTCTTTCAGTAACTTTTTCCTGAGATTCCTCCAGCAATTTCTTCAAAGATTTCTTCTTGATTTTATTAGTAAGTTTCTTCTGGAATTCCTTGAGGGGTTTCTCCAGAAATGATTTCAGGGATTTTTTTTTATCTGTATTAACGAGATTTTTAACCCTAGGCTAGTTCATCTCGGGACCCACGCTTTACTTCCCTTCCGAAGGAAGAACCCACATTTTGTGAGTATGTCGGGAGTGGGATTCGATCCCAGGTCCTCGGCGTGATAGTCAAGTGTTCTAACCATCACACCAGGATATTGCGTGGATTCCTACATGAGTTTCTTTTGGACTTCCTCTGGAAATTTCTTCAGGGGTTTTCCCTGAAATTCTTTGAGAGATTTCTCCTTCAAAAATTCCTCCAGGAACTTCTTCAAAGATTTGTTCTCAAATTCACTCTGGAACTTCTTCTTGAGCTCCAAATGAATCCTTGTTAAAACTCCTAGAGAAATCCCTCAAGAAAGTGCTACAGATATTTCTTTTTTGAAATCCCTCAGGGATTTTTCCTCGCAATCTTTAAGAGATTCCTCCTGTAATTGCTGGAGGAATTTCACCTGTTATTGCTGGAATGATTTTTCCAGGAACTCCTTCAGGGATTTCTCCAGAATTACTTTCAGAGATTGTTTAGGAATTTCTTTAGAGATTTTTCTTGAAACTGCTGGAGAGATTTCTTCAGATATTCCTTCAAATATTCCTCCAGGAACTCCTTCAGGGATTTTTCCAGGAACTTCTTTGCATAAATTTCTTCGGGTTCTCCTTCAGGGATTTCTTCACGGATTCATCAACGAGTTCCTTCAGAGATTCCTTTAAAAGCTCCGTCAGGGGTTTCCCCTGGAGTTCACTCAGAGATTCCTCCAAAAAGTTCCTCATTTATTCCTGCAGGAATTCCATCAGGGATTGATTGAGAAAGTTCTTCAGTGAATTAACCAAGATTTTCTTCTTGAATTCCTCTAGGAATACCGTAAGGGTTCATCCAGAAATGTCTTCATGGTTTCCTCCATAAATCCGGGATTCTTCTTATATTTTTTCATGGATTCTACCAGAAGTTTCTTGAAAGATTGCTTCTGGATTTTCTTCAGGGATTCATCCAGGATTTTTTTCTAGGAATTTCTCAAAAGATTTCTTCTGGAATTCTTTGAGGAATTTATTTGAGATTAAGAATTTTTAGGATTAGGAATTTCTAAGATTACTTCAGGAGTTTCTTCAGTACCCTTGATTTTCTTGACAGATTTCTTCTGGAATTCCTTAAGGAATTTCTCCAGACACTTTTGCAGAGATTGCTCCAGAAAAACCGTCCATATTTAATTTGAGAATAATTTCAGGGATTTTTCGTGGATTCTTCGAGAAATTTCTGTTTAAATTTCTCAATGATTTTTTCAGAGATTTTTCCTGGGATTCTTTGAGGGATTCCTCCTTCAAGGATTCCTCCAGGAGCTACTTTTCGCATTTGTCCTGCAGCTCCTTCAATGACTCGTTCTTCCAGGAATGACTTGAAGGATTTTTCAAGGAATTTCTTTAGAATTTTTTGCCTGGAGGCCCTTGGTGTTTTATTTCTGGAATTTCTTGAGGGACTCCTCCAGAAACTCCTTCAGAGATGTCTACAGGAGTTTTTTCAAGGATGCTCCAGAAAGTGCTTCAAGGGTTTCTCCAGGATTTTTTTCAGGTGTGGTATATTCCAGTATTCTTGACAACACTGACATGCCATGCTGCTACGATGTTAGCAATTAAGAAAGTCTAAGAAATATTATGAATAAAGCACTAGCCATTATTGTCAGAACCAACGTAGAGAGTAGTTCCATTCTTCAAGAGAACTCCTGTGGAAAACATAATCTACCTCACAAGGATTCCTTCAGGAATTCCTTCTCGGTATTCTTCCGAGGTTTTTTTTTCTGTATTTCTTTGAGGAGTTTCTCCTGAAGTTGCTGAAGAAATTTCTCCTGTAATTACTGGAGATATTTTTCCAGAAACTCCTTAAAGAATTTCATCAGGGATTCTTTCAGAAATTCTTCGGGGATTCCTCTTAGAACTTTTCAGGGATTTCTTCCTTATTTGCTAGAAAGATTTCTCCAGAAATTTCTTCACAGAATCCTCCAGGAACTCCTTCGCGGATTTTTCTGGGAATTCCTTCAGGGATTTTTCTTGGAATTACTTTAAGGATTTTTCCAGAAACTCCTCCAGGGATTTCTCCATTTATTAATTAATAGGTTTCTCCAGATATTCGGTCTGGAATTTCTCCAGGAACTCCTCCAGGAACTCTTTCAGGGATATCTTCTGGAGTTTTTCTTTCATTGATTTATCCAGAAAATTTTCATGTATTTCTCCTTAAAATCTCCATCAATAATTTTCCCCGGTATTCTTCGATGAATTTCTCCTGGAACCGCAGGAGATTTTTACAGGAACTCCTTCAAGGTCACATTCTTTCAGAACTTTCTTCAGAGAATTCTTTAGAAAACCCGTGAGGTGTTTCATTTAAGGCTTCCTCCAGGGAATCCTACGAAAATACCTTCAGGGAAATTTCTCAGGGATTGCTGGAGAGATATATCCTTTCTTTGCTGCAGTGATTTTTCCAGGAACTTCTTCAGGGGTTCTTTAAGGAACTCTTCCAGCAATTTCTCTAGGGGTTCCCCATGATGTTCGTCCAGTGATTCCATCTGATTTTTTTTTGTGATTTCTCTAGAAGTTCTATCAATGATTCCTCCAAAAGTTCCCTCCCGGATTCATCCACGAGTTCCTTATGTGGTTTCTCCTGAAGTTCCTCTATATAGGAGCGTTTTTCAGGGATTCTTGCACGAGATCTTTCAGGAATTCCTCCAAGGATTCCTCCTGGAGCACACTAAACAACGCGAAGTAAAGAGAACGCGTCCCAACAAACATGTTTGCTGTACAACGGCTGAATAAACCGCTCTTAAGCTTGATTTTAAAAAATCTTGGCTGAATAAGCTGAAGTTATTCAGCTATCATTGTTATTTGGGCGTGACAGTTTTGAAAAGGCAGCCGCTCGCGCGCATAGCTTGCAACAATCTCCTACAACTTCGTCCAGGAATTTCTTCAGATACTCCCCTTGATGTATTTTCAAAAGGATTCCTTTGGAAAACTATTGAACAACTCTTCCTTGTTTATTTTTTAGAAAATGTTTGAAAAGTTCCTTCGGAAATTTATCCAGTAATTCTTGCCTTGATCCTTTCAAACATTCGTTCGGACATTTTATGGAGGGATTCCTTCAGAAAATCATTGATTACTTTAGAAATTTCTTCAGAATTTCTGTAGGGATTTCTAAAGAACATTCTTCACACATTTCTCCAGTAATTCTTCTATGTTGTTTTTTTTAATCTTCCAAAACCTACTTTGAAAATGCCTGAAGAAACTTCTCTTGAAATTTTTCCAAGGACTCCACCAGAAATTCCGATAATAATTTCTGCACAGGTTTTTTTAAACATCTTCCATCGATTAATTCCAAAACTATCTTCAAGGATAGCTATAGAAAATCTTCCAAGTAATTAATAGGCAATAAATAATAAATAAAATCAACGGCTATGTATTATAGAGTGGTGGTGACGCATGGTCAATCATTCCATACGTATATGCGCAACAGGCTTGAAAATTAAAAAAAAAATGCTTCTCCAAAAAGGCTTGAAGAAAATTTCTAATATTTTGATAAATTACGTAAAAAGAGTTAAGCTTTCGGTCAAAAAAAAATAAAAAAAAATACATAGCCGTTGTGGTCTAACATTGCACAGTGGGAAAAAATAGGTATAAAACGCGAATAAATTCAATATCTCTGCTCGGAGTGGATGGATTCGAATGAATTTTTGACACAAACTGTAAAAGTCTCTATAGTTTCAGATAAGGAGGGTGTTATTCGCCGCACGATGCTGGAAATCAGTGCACTGGGCTCGTTTAACCCCGTTCTCTCTTTCTCACATCTTTTTAGGATAATCCTCATCTATTCCCGCACGCAGAAAAATGACGCTTGTTTGAAGCAATAAAACGCTTGGTTGATTTTCGAACTGAGAATTTACTTATTCCTAAGTTATATTTCTTTGCTCTTACTTAGAGTTTATCGATAAAAACAATCAATTACCACAGTTCCATATAACGTTAAAAACTTCATTTGTTTCTACAAAATGGGGACTACAAACATGGCCCGGAAGCACTCACACATGTTTAAAGTTCTTACCCCAACATCGCCACAACGAGGAAAGTGTAGCAAATCCATCACCTCAACTTCCAAGTGCCGTTTTGGCCGTGATGGATAACGCGCAGGTACTCAAAACAGCATCCACAAAAACTTGGTCTGTTTCACCTTTTTGTCTTTTTTTTATCCGTTCTTGTTCTCACCCACTTGCCGAGTGTCTAAAAATAGGTTTCCGAGCCGCCGCAGGAGCTGCCGTCACCAACACCATCACATTCCTTCTTTGTTAGTATCCAAAGTGCAGTCGTTTGAAACAATCCATTATTTTATGTTGAAACAACCAAAGCTCTGTTTGTTTTAACAAACTGTCAAAAATATCGACAAATAAAAATATTTGTATTATCAAACAATGGAAGTTCAAATCAGTTCAAATTGAAAATCAGTTTGTCGCTATAGTAAACTGAAAAATCGGTTGATTTGATCTATAATTTAATTGTGTTTACAATTTATTTTTCTGCGTGCGCCTGGTGTGCAAAATAAATGCTTTATTTAACTCGTATTTGTGTAAAAACTTCCATAGTATCGGGAGTTTGACATAGGGTTGGTCCTGCTCTTGTGGATTGCGTTTTATTTCGGGAGAAGATGCATAAGACATTTTAAAGAACTAGGGGATGTCGTGGTTATTTGAAGATATTTCAATTTTTCAGGCCGTGCGGTGAGCCAAACCAGCTCCATTCGATACGGAAGTTTTTACACAAATAAGAATCAAATAAATCATTTATTTTGCACTCCACGATTTTTCCAAAAAAGGTGAAAATAAGTGTGAGGGGGATAAAACGGGCCCAGTATAATGATTTCCAGCATCGTTCGGCGAATGACACCCTCCTTATCTGAAACTCCTTATTTGAAACTGATATTTTGACGATTTTTGCGTATGAAATAATAATATTTTTTTTAGCGATTTTTTTTCTTAAATTTAGAACTAATAAACTTTTTATTCGTGAAAAAAACATTGCAAATCGGTCCATTGGTTCAAAAGATATGACGTTTTGAAAATAAAAAAAAATGGATAATAATAAATAATAATAAATTTTGGACAACCAAAAAAAATAAGGGTCTAATTATTTTTGGTAGAGATTATTCTCACCGAATTAGAGCAATATCGGAACATTTTTATTTTTGAGTCTATTATTTTTTCATTGAATTTCTGAATGTTTGTATGGATTGCTTCATGGAAGATTGCATGGATTATTATTCAGAAAATCCTTCTAGGATTCCTTGAGCAAATCTTTCAATTTCTTTTATCAGAAATTCTTCCAGAAATTCACCCGCTACTTCCTCTACGGATTGATTCAAAAACTTCACCAAGGAAACATTTGGAATGTGGGGTTCCTTAGAAACTTCTTAGGCGTTTCCTTTAGAAATTTTACAGGTAATTTTTCTAGAGTTTTTTAAAGATTTCATGAGGAAACTTCTATCTATGTAATTTCTTTGAAGGATTATAAAAAAAATCCTATATGTATTTCTCCATATTTTTTTTTTCTGAGAGGCTTCCCGGAAGTTTTCCAGAGATCTCTTCAGATGTATGGATCGAAATCTCTCCAGGATTTTTTTCTTCCATGGCTGTTTTCCAAAAACAAATAATTTATTCGGAAATTTTCTCCAACGATTTATTCAGGAATTCCTCCGGAGATTCTTTCGGAAAATATTCGTGGGGTTGTTTTGGAAATTCCTTCAATCATTTTTTTTTTCATTCAAATTTTTTATACAGTTTTATTTTACGGAAATTTCTTCAAGGATAACTTTAGGAAACCTTCCCTGCATTTTCTCTGTAATTTCTTCAAGGAGGAATCTAGCAGAAATCCCTCCTAGGATTGATTTGGAAAATCTTCCACGGGTTCCTCAAAAAACTTAGAAGAATTATTCAAGAAATTCTTCCAGGGACTTCTTCAGAAGTTCTTTTTTGATTTCCTTCAGAAATTCATGAGGTTTTTAGAGATTCTTTAACAAAAACGTCTAGGAATTTCTCTAACCCTCCTAAGATGTTATGCTAGGCACACCACGATAACGTTGTGTACATTTAGCGAGCCTGTGTGAGTAATATTGACCCTAACATCCTACTTGGGGTAAAAATTCCTCCAGGGATAACTTCAGACTCTTGAATTTCCTCCAAAAATATTTCCAGGAACTCCTTTAGTACAATCAATGGTACATATTGCCTTTTACTGGTATTTTACCAGATTTGCTGGTGTACTGGAAAAACTTGTAATAAGAAGGCACGAAATATTGCTTTTCGACGAATTAATAAATTAAATTTGTGGAAAAATCGCGTTCTGGTGGGATTCGAACCCACGACTCCGTATTCGATAGACCGACGCTCTGACTAACTAAGCCACAGAACAGATAATGATTCTGCGGAAGAGAGAGCCAAGCTGACTTCGAAGCCACACCGTGAATATTCCTTTTTCACGAACTATTTTTCCACAACACACTCGCGTTGGTGCCCACTAGCTACAAGTGAGAGCGAAGCAGAGACTTACTGTTACTTTCGCACTACGCATATCTATTCACCAAGCAGTGTATTGCTGATGTCTAATTAGTAAGGTACGGCGGGATCACATGATGTTCTCTATTCATTATCAACAATTTGGTTGACATACCACATAGTCCTTGATTCAAACAATCTTTTAGCGAAGGATGAATTTATAAATTTTATTGAAATCTATTTCAAAACTTCGCGTTTCATCTTGTCCCGGTGTACCTTATGCGTGGAGAGCTCTAACGACCAACTGCGCCGACGACGCAAACAAGGATACAATGGTGCATGTTGCCCTTCAGTGGCGTTTTACCAGATTTGCTCATACATTTGTATGATACATAATACCTGTTCTGTGGCTTAGTTGGTTAAAGCGCCGGTCTAGCGAATACGGAGTCGTGGATTCAAATCCCACCAGAACGCGATTTTTTTCACAAGTTTCATCTCTCAATTTGTCAATCAGCAACATTTAGTGCCTTTTTATAACAAGGTTTTCCAGTAAACTACTTTAGCAAGTCTACCATAAATTGGTTTAGAAATTATTTCATGGATTACTTTCAAAGAATATTCCAATGGTAACTTCAAAAATATGTTTCATTGATAATCTTCAAGTAAATCCTGCATACAGGCCCGGATTAAGGATTGTGGGGGCCCGTGGGGTTTCTTTAAGGAATTCCTCCAAAAATTACTTCAGATTTTCCTTCATAAAAGTTCTGATAGTGAAATTGCTCGAATGATTTCTTTGGAAAGAAATTTGTCTAGGGATGCCTATCTTCAAAGAAATCTACAAGAAATTCCTCCATCTTAAGAAATTATTTCAGGGAATCCTTCATAAAAACATCTAGAGATCCCTGCGATCCCAGGATCCCCTGGGAAAATGCCCAGGGGAATTTCTGGATAAATTTATGAAGAAAACCCTTGAAGATATCCTGGAGGAAATCTTGAAGGATTTACTGTAGGATTTCCTGGAGAAATCCCCGAAGCAATGCCTGAAGGCAGAGTTGTGCAGTTTCAGGATGGTTAATGTCGAACGACACTCGCTTTAACCATCACTTCATATGAAAAACGCAGTCCATCAAAACATAATCGATTCACGCAAAAGCCACTCAAGCCAACCCTCGTTCAATGCAGAGTCAACCACATCCAACAGCAGCGATCGTCTCTTGTTTTCGAACCACACGAAGAAACACCGAAGCGAGTTTTTGTTCTACGCCTTGAATTCATATTCATAGGGCGTGCTGTGTTTGTGTTTGTTGCGCTATGCAATACGACTTAACAAATTGACATTCATCCTGGCCCTTTCAGATGAGAGTCACCCAGCAGTGAGTGACATAGCTCTGCGTCGGAACGACTGTTAACATGCGTTCGGTTGCTCAGGAGATTTGTAAAGAAAGAGCGTGGTGGCGGCAGCCACCGTATCAATGCGTTCGTCTCGAATGTGTTCGTTAGCAACATACACAGCAAATAATTTTGTAATATCCAGGCGCGTAATTTCTGGTGATGTATTCATTTTCGAACGTAATTTCACTCGGTTACATCGTTTTCCAACAATTATCACACTCTCCATGCACACCCTGGTTGGCACCGGAAAGTATCAACAAACCCATTCCAGCAGAAACCTAGAAGCAGTATCATATTTATCAACTTCCTTCTAACTCGGTAAAATAGTCGAGAGGTAAGGGATATGCCTCACAATCAACGGATCAGTGTACGAATCCATGCCAATATTTTACTTATATATGATTCATCTATAGATCCGGTTCTAGCGATTGCCAGACCCACTCTCAAGCAGCGGCAGCTAATTTGTTGCATGAAAATGATGTAATTGTTTACATCACTTCTACGACGCGACTGATGTGCAGCGAAAATGATGTGATATCACAAGAATTTTTTTGCTGTGTAGAGACGTTCGGCTGTGGCGTTGATGGAGAAAGAAGAGCAATGTTGATGTTGCGGCTTTTTCGGGTTATGATGATGATAATGCACAAGACTGCCTGGAGGAATCTCTGGAAAAAATACTGGAGAAACCTCTGGAGAAATACATGGGAGAACCGTTGGAGGAATTCCTGGCACAATTCCTGGAAGAATCTCTGGAGGAGTTCTTGAAGGAGTTCCTGAAGGAATCCATAACGCGATTCCTGATTGGTTGATTGGCTTTTCTATATTATAGAGAATTTCAGCCCTTGGTTGGTTCGTCTCTCATCTAATCAAGCAATTACTGAGGGAATCCCTTGAGAAATCCAGGGAAGATTTTCTTAAGAAATCCCCAGAGAAAGTACTGAAGAAATCGCAGTAGAAATTCCAGGAAAAATCCTGAAGGGATTCCTGAAGGAACGCCTGGAGGAATCCCTAGAGAGTTCCCTGGATATTCCCTGAACAAATTCTGCATGCCTGGAAGAATCCCTAGAGGAATGTCTAGGGGAACTTCTGGAAAACTCTAGAGGAATTCCTGAAGGACTGTTTAGAAGAATTCCTAGAGGAATTCCTAGAGAAATTTCTGAAGAAATTCATGGAGGAATTCCTGGAAGAACCCCTGGAGGGAGTACTGGAGAATTCTCTGGTGGAATCTTATGAAGAATTGCAGGAGGAAATCCTGAAGGAATCCTATTAAGAGTTCTTGGGGCAAACTCCTAGAGGAATCCCTGTAGCAGTTCCTGAAGGTACCCTAAGATGAATCCCGGAAGCAAACCCAAGGGAATCTTTACACAATTCATGTACGTATTGCTGGAGGAATTTCTGGAAGAATAGGGTCCTAAAATGAAAAATATTTCCCTGTTTTTCTGCATAATACGAAGGAGCATGCTTTTCTGATCTCAATGGTATTTTTTCCGAACTTAAACAGTGACAGAATAGTTAATAAACTCGAAAATAAAATATTGATGAGCAGGTCTTGTTTGACATACGAGGTCAACCTTGACGTAACGAAAGTGAAACAGCGTGTTGCAAAAGACATTGGCTCACTTTTGACAACATTTAATGTTCCTGTTTGACATACACGGTAAACAAAATTTACCCAAAATTGAGTGCTAAACAAGGAGTGTTGCAAAAATTCTTAAAATTTTTGAAAATATATTTTATGGGCTTTACCTAATAGGGATACTTAAAAAATGAGTAAACGTGTCGTTTTAATCAATACTTGATCGAATTATGCAGAAATTGAGATAGGCCTTTAGGAGCCTATTCCAGAAGGAATTCTTGTTCGAATCCCAGAGTTCCTGGAAAAAAACCTTTGTGAAATTTCGAAAATAATCCTTGGAGTTGTTTTCTCTTCCCGGAGCTGCTACTGGGATTTCTTCGGGAATTATTTATGAGATTCTCTCAGGAATCCCACAAGAACTTCTTTCGGTATTTTTCCCGAAATCTCATTGTGATTTTTCCTGGAGTTACTTCCAGGATTTTTGAAAGAGGTACTTCTGCGATTGCTTCAGGAATTCCTTCCGAGATTTCTCCAACGACCTCTTCCAGGATTCTTCCCGGATTCATTCTGGAACTCCTTCCGGGATTTCTTCGGGTGGATCTTTTCCCGCGCTTCTGTCAAGAATTGTTTCTTGAATTTCTTCCGAAACTCCATCGTGCATTTCTACGGAAACTTCTTCCGGGATTCCTTTTGGAACTCTTTCTGGACTTTTTCTTGGAACTTATTCCGGAAACTTCTTCTGGAATTCTTTAAGAAACTGCTTCCAAAAGTTCTTCGGGAACTCTTGACAGTATTCATCTAGTAACTCTTTTCTGATTTCCTTCAAGAGTTCCGTTTGGAGTGTCGTGTTAGGACAGACACCGTGGCAATCCGGGTCAACCGATTCTGCTTGCCGAAACTCTATTTCGAGGAAGGATGCAAATGATTCAACCTACTCGTGCAAAATACTTTACAAGACTGGCGTTTCATTTCATCATGATTCATGATCGTTTGCTTTGTTTACCGGTAGCGCATCACCGCTGTCAATGATATATGCCCTGTGTCTCGCTTTCTCTGTATCCCTCTCAATCCTTTCATGGAGGTCCTACAAATCCTTCCGGAATTCCTCTGGAAGCTCATTCTGAAATTTTTTCAGATGCTTCTAATGGAAATCCTTCAAGAGTTTATCAGGAAGAATCTTGAGAGATCCCTCCTGCAGTTTTTGTTCATAGCATTCTTCATAAAGTGCCTACAGGATTTTTCATGGGATTTCCTCAGAAGCTATTAAGAGATCCTCGGATGTAATACCTGGAGGATTCCCGGAACTCTATGAGAAATCCCGGAAAAAGTACCATGAAGTCCCAGAAGGAATCATGGTAGGAGTTCCTGAGATGTAACCTATTGGGAATCTCAGTAGAATCTCAGAATGACTTCAGAGAGAAGTTTAGAAGAAACCCCAGAAAGAATCTCAGATATAGCTCCCTGAGGAATCACAGAAGGAAATCCTAGAGGGATTCTAGAAAAGAAATGTGAAGAAACCACGAAGACATCCTGGAAGAATCTCGGGTAAAAGCGCAGGGGAAATCTTGCAAGGAATAATTCTAGAGGGATTTCGGAATTAATTTATAGAGAAACTTCAAAGAAATTTTCGAAAAAGAAACAGGATTTCCTAAAATATTCTCAGAAGGAAACCAGGAAATCTCTGGAAAAATCTCGTTAGTACTTCCTGGAGGAATCTTGGTAAGAGCTCTTGAAGGGATCCCAGATGGAACCTCTTTAGGAATCTCAGAAGAAACTCCTGGAAGAACCCCAGAAGAAACTTCTGAATGAATCCTAAATAAATCCGCGGAAAAATCTCATCAAGAAGTCCCTGGAAATCCCTCAAGTACCTCCTGGATGAGTCCTGGAACAAATTAGCGGAGAAACTTAGATAGATTCCTGGGATTCCTGTGCCGTCATCAAGTCAAAAATCCGCACACTTTCCCACGCTCGCGAATCCCAAATTTTGAACTAAATCAATCCACCTAGCGAAATTCTTCTAGGTCCGAAAGGTTATGGAACTCTGTAACTCCGAATCATAAACAACAAGGTCACAAAACGTCAAAGTCTTGACAAAAAATATCTTAGCAACCGCGACGTCCAGTGCAGTACCGTGTTCCCATTCACCACTATCTCAAAGGCCTACTACTGAGCTGATTGTTTAAAACTTCCCATCGGGACACTACTGCACAGAACGATCACAGGCGCCCGCCGCGCCGCCGGCCGTCTTCGTGCATGCGAATCTTCCTTCCCATTCTGGCCTACTGCGAGCGCAAGTCGAATAAAACAACTTCCATAGTCAAGCCACGCGGCGGCGAGGCCTGCTGTGTGCAATCTATCCATTTTGCATGCACTGCACAACACAACACAGATCCAAGTATGTATGTGCTGTTATTTGTGTACCTACGAAATGCGCTTGCACTTCATCCATGTATGAACTGACCATCTCATCATCATCTCCGCATCTCCATACGTGCGGCGGACGACGACGACTTTGTGTTTGCTTTGAAGATTGTTGCTGTTGTTGTTGTTGTTGTTGGTCCTTAGTTCTTGAGTTTGCATTCACCTACACAAGGATACTCTGAACTGGGTTCTAGAGTACACTTGGCGGAGAAGAGCACATACATGACACGAAAGTGCGAATAATTTTGGAAGTCGATGGACACGAACACGGTTGTTGGAGAAACCCCGGGTGGAGGAGGTAACCTCCGTCAACATCAACAAGACGACGACGGTCGGTCCCCCGGTTGTCCAGTTCGATTTGCATGCAGATTAGGGTGTTCCAAAGCTGTACATAGTCAGGAATCTTGAAAGTTTATCTTCCAAATGGTAGTTAATGATGTTAGTATCAAACTTTTGTATGACAGCAACTTTTGAAAGTGACTTTGAAGGTTACAAAGTTACAAACATACAGGAGATTTCTTCTCACAACCTTAGCTACCATTTGAAGGGTGAGCCTGTAACACTGTTTGGCAATGAGCAACTTCGGGACACCCTAATGCATGTCCTTCTTGGTTATAATACGTACGAGGGGGATTACGAACGAATCCGAGTCCCACATAGGGGGAGAAGATGTCGTCGCAGATATGACATAGGCCTTGAAGACCTTCTTCTTCATTCCGAAACTGACCATCGCACTGGACACACTCAGTGGAACGGCCTTCACTGCCTTGACAGGATTTTTTAAAGTTCAAAACACTGTTCAACAGCCAGTACAAGTAAGATTCGCTCTCATTGAGAGACCCCCCGAACTAAATTGTGATTTATGGTTTTTTGCTATTGTTTTTTTTTTCTCCTCCATCGCAGTAGCCTGCTTCCAAGAATAAAGACTTGCGAAATGGACACACCCGTTGCCCGAGTTGCTTGGATGATCCTCGGCAAGGGTGGACCATCGCCGTCGCCCCACTCCCCGAATCAAAACTCAAATATCACACACGTGCAATTCTCTGTTTTCGGCTAAGATCAACTCACTCTGCGAATCATCGCCGCCGTCCGGAATCCGTCATGCCTGTATTTCCACACGCTTGCTGCGGTTCCTCACCGCGCAAAAATTACAGCTAGTTGTTTGAAAAACATGAAATGTAATTCTAAATACTTGTAGGTTCTCGTTCGTCTTGCTCCCGGTCAAACTATCGCTCCGACTCCCCCTTCTTCACCTTCACACGATACGGCACGGCACACTTGGATTGATTGGTCACCACCGCGAACCCGAAATTCAACACTACGACGGTCTTCAAAAAGTCCCGTAGTCTCCAGCCGCACGGGAGGATCTACTACCGAAAACTATTCCCCGAGAAAAGTGCGAAACGCACAGCGATTTTTTCTGCTTCTTTAAAAAAAAAAAGTTTAGTTGATCGATTTTCGCGAGCCGTCGTCCGTCGTTGTCCTCGCACACTATGACCGCTCGCTCGCGGTTGTTCAGTTTCAACAGTAGGTATAGACAACAGTAGCAGTAGCAAGCAAGTAGCAGAGTCGTAGCAGGCGTCGACGGCGTGTGTATGTTGTTTAATAGAACTGCTGCTGCTGGTGCTGCTGCACTGCACTCTTTCTCTCGCTGAGGATGGCCGGCCACAGCAAGCCGTGCGAAAACATCCCCGCAACGCGAAAATGACAACTGGAGGAAAGTCTCTCAACGAACAGCGAGCTGCGAGCAGCGGAGCCCGCGGCAGCCCGCTGCCGCTACGCTACAAAAGAAGGGGGCGGTGGGAGGCATCCTGATGGGGTGTGGATGGTGTGGGCGGTGGGGTGAAGACAAGCACAGCGAGCAGTCGATGAAAAAGGAGCAGCGAAAGAATCTCGCGCTAAATGGTAAAACTGTATGGAATCGAGGATGACGGTGAGGGAGACGGTGACGAAAACGACGACCACGACGATGGCGTAGCGATAGCGAGTGAAAAGTTGCAACAGGGATAGCCGCGTCTCGGCTGGACTCGAGTAAACTCGCGTGGTTGCTTCGTCGAGATTGGTTCGATGTCCGCGGCTCCTTGGATTGGTTGTGGGTGGGTAGAGTTCGAAGCCAACAGTAATACAGGGAATAAAAATGTATTTGTGATTTATTAGGGGCTGTTCATAAACCACGTAGACCAAAATTGGGCAATCTCAGACCCCCCCTCCCCCCTCGTAGACTTTCGTCCATACAAAAATTTCCAAATGAGTGCATACTACAGCTTCCAAGAATTATCGCTTTTTGAGTGCTGTTAAGGTCTTCCTACAATTCCAGCTAGTCTATTGATCTCTGGAGAGATTTAGGAACAACTCCGGTTGCTGAAATAACAACCGCAACTATACGGACATCCTCATGGTTCTTCGTTATCTTGCCACACAACGTTGATTATTTAGGAGATACTAACGGTACAGCGAAGTCGATGAGGGTTACCCGCTTCATCCTTTTATCATAAACTACTATATCTGGCCGGTTGGAAAGTTATGACCTCGCGATCACAGTAAATCTTTTTCAACTATTTTCCGGAATCCGGTCCAACTGGTACTAACAGTAGGATACAAATCTGTCGATCAAGTTTTGCATTATAGCAAGCTGTTTGTGCACGATCTTAGCAAATCCGTTGTTTCGACCTAGCAAAGTTCATTCAGATAACATTAACAGATACAGATAACAACCTGCAGCGACATGTTTGTGGTTTCCCCGCCTATAGGTAGAACCAGGTTCTGCCGCTTCCAAACCTCTGGGAAAAATCTCTAGTCAGGTAGACCTGAACATCTCGGGAGCATCTGCAATAGCTAGTATTAAGGCCAGGTTTGGAACTCCGTCCGGACGTGGAGCTTTACCAACGCTAAGGGACTTTGCTATCCCCGCAAGTTCCACATCGGTGACACTTTTCTCATCGTCATAACGCGAGAAGCTGCCTGATGATTCCCTCCAACATCTCTGGAGATGGCTCTGTAGGAGCTGTTACACCTGTCTTATCTATCACGATCGTGTAGGCATCACCTCACGGGTTCGCATTGGCACTCTGACAGAGACCCTCAAAGCAAGCCTTTTTGCTTGACCTTATCTGGCTGGTAGTCTCCCATTTCTAGGGTGGACTTGCCTAGGCATGGTCGCATCGCACTCATTCGAGGGCACTGTTACAAGCCACTTCTTCCTCTACCCGCTGCCTGCTGTTGTAGTCGGTAGTGTAGCAAACTCCCAAGTGATCGCTGTGAGTGTATCCATTGTCAACTCTCCAATTGAAATTACTTGTTAGGCCAGGACTACAAAAAGTAACGTCAATAATCAACTCCGCACCGTTCTGACTAAAGGTACTCTTTGTACCGACATTAGCCAGGTCGACATCTAGCATGGCCAGTTCTCTATCAGGATCTGACCCCGCTGGTCGGCAAGCCTCGTTGGATAAATGTACGACTCGTGCTGAAAAAATCAACTTTTTGCAACTCGTTTCATAAATAACTATATATTTATTTAGTTCCGATTGCAATACCGTTCAAAGGACGCCTTCCTACGAACGATAAGCATGTTCATTTGGCTCACACTTTGACAGTTCTCTCTGCACGATTGGCTCACAATGGCCGCCTCCGCAGATCTCTATATGTAATGTAGGATTACTAGGTTGAAGGTCCACTTCGTATTCATGCCAGTAAAAGTGTTCGCGCAATCCTGGTCGATCCTCTCCAATTCCTCTCGTAACTCTCGGCTGGCCCCCTGAAAATTCGTCCCATTATCCGAGAACATTTCGACTGGGGACCCGCGTCGACTGATTAACCACCTGATTGCGTGTTTACAGGACTCTGTGCTCAGGCTGTACGCAACTTCACAGTGAACAGCTCGCCAGACACCAGACACGTGAAAAGTGCCAAGTAGCGTTTTTCCTTGCGCTTTCCCACGGTGACTTCGATTGGCCCGAAGTAGTCGAGTCCTACGTAACTGAAAGGTCGAACGAAGGGTTGCATCCGCTGAATAGGCAGTGGGGCCATCCGAGGCATAATTGGTTTGATTTTGCGTAGTCGGCACTTCAAGCAGTTATTGATAACCTTGCCAACTGCTGTCCGTAGTTTCGGAACGAAGTATCCTTGTCGCACTTCGTTCACGACAGTTTCCAGTTTCCTCGCAGTAATGATGTGATTCCTTGGAAGTATGATGGGGAATGGAGTACGAGCCGCGACGAATACTGCTGGAGCTGTCCTGCCTTCCATCCTGATAACGTCGTGCTCGTCCATAAATGGCGAAGTTTTTGTATAGCTGGCTCGACTTTTCAATGTAGGCCCATTGATCGCAGGGAAGCTCCTTGTTCCTCTTCAAAATCTTCACTTCGTCCGGAAATGCTTTGGCTTGTGTCATACGCCACAGCAGACTTTCTGCTTTAGCTAACTCCTCCTACCGAATTTCGACCAGCACGGCTGATCCAGATGATTTTCTATTCTCGGCTCTCTTTAGTCCTTCAATAGGTATACCGGCACGCCTACGTCTACAGTTCGAAATAAAGCGGAATACCATAGCAACCGTCCTCAGAAGAATCTTCCATTTCGAAATGCGTGTCACGTCAATGATAGGCTGCGTGATAGCAATATGATGGAACAAATTACATGCTCTGAGTTCCTCGGCCACGGTTGTCTTAATCTGAGGTTGCTCCGGCCACAAATCTATCGGTTGATGAAGAAAAGACGGTCCGTTAAACCATCTGCCTTCCGGTTCCACTGTTGATCCCGGCCCCCACTTCGTCATATCGTCTGCCACATTCTGCTTGGATGGAGCGTATCTCCAGGTGTTGATCTCCGTCTGCAATCCGATGCGCTACGTACGGTTTGTACTTTCGGTTGTCTGACCGAATCCACGAGAGAACCGTGGTCGAGTCGACCCACAGATATTGCTCCTGAATCTGAACCGGCAAGGTTACCAGCAGCGTATTCATCATCCTTGCCCCGATTACCGCAGCTTGCAGTTCTAGTCGAGGCGTTGAAGTCAGCTTCAGAGGGGCAAACTTGGCTTTAGAACCTACCAGGGAAAAGCGGATGTCTTCCGCTACTTTATACCGTAGATATGCGACGCAACCGTAGGCATCATCTCCGGCATCGCAGAAGATGTGTAGCTGAACCGAAGATATGTTCTTGATGGATTCGTCCCCGTAGAAACAACGTTGAACTCTCGTCCAGCTTAACCACCTTTTCATTCAGCCCCATAGTGAAGGTGAACACGTCTTCCTTGGGCTCTCAAAGCAATCCTAGCAATCGCTCAGATTCCGTCGATTTGTCGTAGCAAAGTACCTTAGTGGACCTACTTTCCTCTCCCAGCGCTGTGAGTACTTTGGGTGAATTACTCACCCAATTACGGATTTCAAACCCCCCCAAGCGAGTGAACTTCTCGTACTTCACGCGCTACGCTGAATCGCTTCGTCCTTGTTGTCCGCACTATTGATATAATCATCGACATGTGTCGTTTGATGATGGCATCGGCTGCGGCCGGAAACTGACCAGCATGTTCCCGTGCGTTAGCGTCCTTCGTGAAGTGAGCGTTGCACGGCGAGCACTTCGCACCGAATATGACAACATCCATGATGTACACATCGGGAAGTGCCTTGTCGGAAAAGAAACTTTTGAAAACGGGTTTCTGGTTCGGATCTGTTAAAACATTTCCTTCACGTCGCCTCCGAATCCGATTCGCTGACCTCTGAAATAGTTGATGATTTCGAGCAGAGGCACGAGCATGTCTGGGCTCTTAAGCAGCATATCATTAAGAGAAGTGCCGCCCGCCTTGGCAGCAGCATCCAACGTTAGTCGAATCTTCCCTGGTTTCTTTGGATTGACCACTACGTTTAGAGACAAGTACCACTCTTGCCCCGGTTTGCTGCTACGAAGTTCACCAGGTAATGCTTTGTGGGCATACCCTTTTTCAATGAAGCCTTAAATCGCTTAGGTGACTTTGACTTGTAGGTGCGCATTTTTCCGGAAACGTTGCTCCAATTGTTGTATACGCCGGTAAGCCATCGAGTAGCTGTCCGACATCTGAATTTTGTCGGCTGGCCACGAAAGGCCGGTTTCGAACCGATTCCCGACACGCTTTGTAGTAGCCTCCAAAATTTCTCGCGCCCTGTGGTCTTCCTCGGATTCCGCGCGATACGGACAAGCAATACCAGCTTCTTCCATGGTGAAATAGTTCTTCAGGGACTGATCCCTCGACAGGTCGCATTGATGCACGCCGCAGTTTCCTTCTAAACCTCTTGAGGCAACAGGTCCACTGACTGTCCATCCAAGCTTGCAGCGCAGACCTACTGCTTCATCTCCCGTTCTTCCAATCCGCGATCGGAGCCATCAAGTCGAGATTGTCTGAACCGATCAAGATAGTAGGTTGAGCGTTCACTTGATCCTCTTCAACCAATCCATGCCGATGTTCGAACTTCTCAGTCAAGTCGGTAAAGCTCTCACTCTGTTTGGGCAAATTCAATCGTTCTACGGTGTGCACATCTTCCAGCAAATATCGCGTGGGTGATCCTTTCCCTGGCACCGTCAGCCGTACGCTCATCGATTCCTTTTCAGTCCTGGTAACGCCCGAAGTCCACTTCAGATCCAGTGTTCTGACTGCTCCTTTAAGCCTCCCCCCCCCCCCTTTTAGCTTCTTGACACTACTCTCCAACAGCGTTCTAGACGATCCCTCGTCCAAGAAGGCAAAGGTTGCAACTTCCTTCGACCCGTTAATAAGGGTGACTGGTACGATGCGGAAGACGACAGAGCATTTGTTGATTCGCTGATGCATCATGCAGTTCAATTCCTCCGGTTTCTCGGTCTGGTGTAGTAGGACATGGTGTTTTGCATTGCAGCCCGGAACGTTACACAGCATCTTGTTGTGACAACGCATGCTTCCGTGACTATATAGACACACAGCGCACACCAGTCGGAGACGTTCGTTCGCTCGCAGCCTTTTAAACTCCTCACAAGTTCGCGCGCGGTGTCCGGCCTTAGAGCATTTCGTGCACAGCTTAACAGCTTCAGCTTTAGTTGAGACGTTTGGTCCCGCATCACTGTACGTATGTACGAACCCTTTCGGCTTCGTTGATGATTTTCTCTTCTGTTTCATCACGGGTTCAGACGAGGTATTTAGAAGTGTCACACATTTTTTTCATATATCATATTCTCAGGTTGAGCTTCTAAAATGAGCTGGATGTGGTTGATTTTAGATATGTCGAAATGACATCTTCAGCACTACCTGTAATTATGGGTCAATTCCATTTAAATTGCATAGTTAGCTGTTTTATCAATAACTAGCTGTCTCGGCAAACTTTGTCTTGCCAAGCTGTGCTGGTTTGACAACTGTAGGGCTCAAAACAGCACCGCACTCTAGATTGGTTTCATTTCAATCGGGTTAATTTTCTTCCCAGATCGTAAAAATCAGGATTTTGTAAATTTTCTTACTTTTTTAGTTCATTTTTGTAACTTTTTTTACATATAAACACAGCCACCATGAATACGAATCTAACCATGCAAGAGTCATCATGATCGGTTCAGCCGTTCGTAAGTTTTGTTGCCTCAAAGGAACTTCAAACTCATTTTTATATATATGGATAGATTATGACAAAATAACACGTTGCTGTGTGGTTAGTAAACATATTAATAATAATATTAATAATAAATGTGGTTCCAACTTGTGTTCTACAAATTTATGCCAGAATTTGGATCTAAATTTCAATTTTAATGAAAATAACTAGAGGTTGGCATTTTACCCCACACATGCCTCAGAAGTTTGGACTCTAGTAAAAAACTAATAAGGGTCAAATTCGATACTTTTTCCGCTGGAACACAAACAATGCAAAAGTGCCTAATTTCCGATTCTTTTAAATAATGTAAAAAGGTGCAAAAGCTTGTCAATCCAAAATTACATCATAAGTAACAAAAATCATTTTTTTGAAGTTTTTGTAATCTTTTTGTATTTATTTATTATTTTTTTTGGTAAAAATATGTAAACTCAAACGAAAAGAAACATTTTTATTCTGACTTTAACGATTGCAGTCGAAAAAAAGCAGTAACGTGGCTTGTCCATAACAAGGGTGGCGCATCTTGCCCCCTATGGGTGTTAGGACCGCAGTTCTCCTACCTCACTTCACAGAACTGCAAATGCAGCACCCCCGCATCCTTTCTACCAGTTGCAGCAGCACCGATGGGAACTAATCCCGGTGTCAAAACATTCAAAACAACCGCACTCCGTTCGGCAACTAATTGCTGTAGTATCTGAATAACAGAGTAGGTCATGGATTTGGGAAGTGTGTTGATTAGTTAAGTTGAGGACGGACAGACAGCAAAGAGCTGAATATACGGTGTGCTACAAAACAATATAGTTTAGTATTCATCAGTGTGAATCATCCGAATATCTCAATATAATACAGAATATTATATTGGCGACGAGGAGAAAATGTGAGTACTTTGGTAATAATTCTGATAAAGGTTGTGCAATTAGTGAAAACGCCAACGCCACATATCATTATTTTGTAATTTTGTTGACCGTGGAATCGGAGTGAAAATTCTCCACGGCAACCGCGGCGAAACATTTCATACAAGCTTCTCTGGGTGAGCTTGTGAAATATGTCATAGTTATCCGATTGGATAAAGCTTTGAGGGGTAGTAACATATTGTAACACATGTAACAGCTTGTAGGAAGCTTGAAGGAAAAGAGCAACTGTCAAAAACGTAAAATCGGAGAAAGAAGAGTGATTCAAAACAAAACTGTTTTTTTAATTCATCCATTAAAAAAAATGTACTGGACCAAAACAAATTGATTGATACAGTTTGTCAGTGGATTGTATTTAAATATATTCAAGGAAGAAAGCATATCTCTCTTAATACTTTTAATTGTGAGAAGAGGAAACGGAAAATTGACAAAAGTGAATCGGAGTTATTCCAAGTAAAATCAGCGGATAAACGAATTACAAGTCAAGGTAAGTTGCATATTATACTGCAATGTGAAAAAAAAATAAGTTGATGACGACTCATATTTTAGAAATGGTTTTATGTGACCTGAATATCAATCTGAATATATGCAACAGGCAATTTTTAAACACAAAGTTACTGTTTTCATAGGCGGCGGTATCGTCATAAAAAGTATGAGTTATTCAATTATTTGCATATCTGGCGGATTCGCCCACAGTACAACTGGTTCAGTTTCGCATATTATAGTTAAACAGAAAAGCGGGTTCGCTATAAATTTTGAATGACGGAATCGTCAGAGCGGGTTCGCTACAGAGTTTGAATGACGGGATCGTCTAAGCGGGTTCGCTATATATTTTGAATGACGCAAATCATGAGAGCGGGTTCGCTGCTCGGTTCGCTGAGGAGTTTGAATGGCGGAATCGTCAGAGCGGGTTCGCTATATAGAGTTTGAAAGACGGGATCGTCAGAGCGGCTTCGCTAAGTTTTTCGAACGACGGAATCGTCTAAGCGGGATCGCTGAAGATTTATGGTGAAATCGTTAGAGCGGGTTCGCTAGAGAATCATTGAAATCGTCCTAATGAGTTCGCATAAGTGGCGGAATCGCCAAAAGTGTAATCATTAGACCATGATTGACGGATAAAGAAAAGGAAATAAAGAAATAGGTTTCAATATTTTATGTTTGTTTTTTTAACACCCTAATAAACCAACACTATACACGGACCGTAATGTAGGCGGTTCAATAGTAGCGCATACTGTTCGAATTGTATATCGAATGGGTGGTAAAGGACGCCTTATGCCTGGTTTAGACAGTGCAAGTGACTTGATTCAAGTCAATGGAAAATGCCCAATTGAATGCGAATTGAACGTGTAAACACCACCATTCATCTCAGATGCGCAACTCACTGGACTTGAACGAAAGTTGAACATGTTGAACTTTTTCATTCAAGTCAAACTAAATCGTCTCCCTTGTCCCGTCTGAACCCGCGATTCATGTGAGCTGAATTCAAGTCATCTGTCAGTGAGATGAATTCAATTCAGTTTGCTTACGCTCCACACGAGTTGAACAAGGTAAACACTTGCTTCAACTGAGATTTTTTTTTTTTTTTTTTTTTTTTTATCTCTTTATTCGGGGATTTTCTGCCGTAGGCAGGTTCATCCCGGGTCATAGAAAAGCAGAACAAGCCAGAGGGGCTCGCCTGAGAAAAAGAACTACAGAAGTATTCCTTATGAGCTAATGTACAGAGTTTTATCAAAGTTATTTAGCACACTTGCATGAGAACAAATAGAATACAAATTTAAAAACGCAAAACAATTGATACATAATTGAAAGTATTTAGGTAGCTTTTTAGTAAATTAAAATTCTGAATGGACAAAAAACACGAATTTTGTAAACAGGGACCGATTGCAAAGTATCACATAGTGCTTGAGGAATCACGATTAACTATTACAAAAAGTTGAACATGGCAAGAAGTGAGTGTGCTATATTTTAAAGTAAAGGCCTGCATCCTTAATGAAGCACATCAAAGCGGCAAGTGCTGATGAGTCATCCCTGAGGGCATCGCGTATACTTCCGGGGATCCCATACATCTGCCGGGGTCCTTCATAGGCTGGACAGACGCAGATGATATGCTCGACCGAGTTGTTTATCCCACAGATATCGCAAGTTCTGTGGAAAGGTATGCCTCCCAGGTTGTGGGAAGCCCTGGTGTGGCCCGTTCGTAGTCGTGAGATGAGGACTTGTTCTTTTTTAGATTTCAATTCCGCCCAGGCGTTGGTGCTCTGCTTAATCTTCCGCAAATAGGTCCCCTGAACTGAGATGCATTCAAGAGCATTCAAGTGAACACTCAAGTCATTAGCTCAGTCTAAACACATCATTCCATTGGATTGATCGTGCCTGAATTGTGGAAGAACCGGTTATTTCGCAAAACAGTGCAGGAAGAGAGCGAATAACGAAGAGCGGGCAGTGGCACTTCCCAAGCGTATCCGAGCGGTATACGAAGGTTTGGAGGCTGATAAGGATGGCAACTACATTTACGATGCCATGGGAAAGAACACGTCCTGTTCAAAGTTGGAGGTGTGAAAATACCGATGATCATCGACTCCGACGCGACAGCAAACATCAATAGTCAGAAGGCTTGGGAGCAAATGAAGGTACAAGTACGGCAAATGTCAGCTGAGATTGATCAACATTTTACTTGCTATGCGTTCAACAAACCTAAGGCGATCACGGTCAGTTTTGTTGCAGAAGTAGAGGACGGAGAAAAAAAACAGGCCTATCGTCATGTACCGTATGCACTGGAACAGAAAGTTGACGAGAGAAGATACGGTGGTTGCTGGATTAAGGGAGTATCGAAAAAGTAACGGATCATCGCCGTGGGTATCACCAATCGTACCAGTCCTCAAGGATTTTGGTGACGTACGATTGTAAGTGGACATACGTTATGTAAATTGGGCATTGTTTTGGAAACCCACACGTTACCGTGGGTGGACGAAATTCTGGGTTCGGTCAGCGGAGCAAAATATTTTTCCAAAGTTGACGTTAAGGATGCATATCACCAGGTGGAGATATCGGAAAGATCTCGTCCGATAACAACTCCCATAACAAAAAACGGGCCTCTACAGGTAATTTTGTTCAACTTGTCAAGGGAATTTCAATAAATTGGTTGGATTTTTATTTAGTTTTTATCTACTTGTATATATTTTCATCATTATTAGATACAAAAGGCTAATGTTTGAAGTTAGTTGTGCTCCAGAGATTTTTCAGAAAGCTATGGAAACAGTTTTAGCAGGCCTTGAGGAAATTATTGTGTATTTGGATGTGGTAATTTTCGGTTCGACTCGTGAAGAACATAATAGTAGGGTAGAAGCGATGTTTGGTCGGATGAGGGAGTATGGAATTTTGAGAATTAAATTAAATTAAAATGACCACAAATGCATTTTCGGAGCAGAGTAGAATAAGTTTCTGGGGCAGGTTCTGAGAGAACAAGGTGTTCGACCCAAGAAGAGTCGCATTGCAGCGGTCAAACATTTCAGAGAATAAAAAAAAACGATTGCAGAGCTAAGAAGTTTCCTCGGACCGGTAACATATGTTGGTCGATTCATTCCAAATCTAGCAAGAAAGACAGAGCCGTTGAGAAAGTTATTTCAAGCCGGAGTAAATTTTCAATGGAACAGGAACAACAGGAACCATTCATCATATAATGTAGGTTATTTGTGAGACCAAGTTTTTGAGACTTTTCGACAGAAAGAACAAATCAAAATTGATCGTCGACGCTAGTCCAGAGGGGTAAGGAGCGGTGTTAGTCCAGGAGAACAATGAGGGCCAGAACAGAATTATTTCTTTTGCGAGTAAGTCCCTTACAAATCTTGAAAAGAATTACTTCCAAAAGGAACGTGCAGTTTTGCGATAGTCCTGGTGAGTAGAAAAGTTGAGACCAAGTTGAGACTGTATCTTCTTATGAGCAAATTTGAACGTATCACCGATTGCAACGCTCTGAAGTTCTTGTTTATACCACAATCTTGACCTTGCTCCAGAATCGAAAGATGGGTACTCCGAATCCAATCAGGCAGCTTCGACATTAAGTATGAGCCTATAATCAGGAATTTAGCATACACTTTATATCGTTCATCAATTTCCAAAGCACAATATTTTGACAGATCGGCGGACCTATATATTAACCAACTTTTGGAACATGCCATACCAAATGCAGTAACACTCATTAAAGCAATTGAAGCCACAAAGCAGGATCAAGTTTTACACGAACTCATGAATGCATTGCTGACTGATTCGTGGACCGACAACATTGAAGGATTTCAAACACTTCAAGGCTGAAATTCATTATGTTAACGGCTCCTTGATGCGAGGAGATCGTAATGAGAGGTAATTCCAGAATCTGTTCAACATCAGGTCCTTTATTGCGCTCATGGTGGTCGTCCAGGTATGAGTTTGATGAAGCGTGGAAAGGTTCGTTAAACATTGTGGAGCGTGTACTTAATTTCAGCGGTGAGACCGCCGGAACCAATGCTGGTGTTGTTCGATTATTTCAGTCGGTTCACGCAAGTGATCTTCAAGAAACAGATAACCACAAATTGATCGTTAATGCACTTTTGATGTCGTTCACTCGGTTTGGAATTCCGGAAACAATGCGATCGGATAATATGCCAGAGTTCATCAGTGAACCTTTCAAAGTTTGTTTTGTGAAGCTTACGGAATAACTCATCAAAATACAACTCAATATTGGCCACAGGCTAATAGTACAGCCTTTAAACGCCTTCGAGTAAGTTAAGAAGAGAAGTGTAAACACTGGAAGTGGGACTTGAGAAGTTCCCTGCTGATGTACAAGTCGACACCCCATTCTATCACTGGAATTGCTTCATCAGTGCTGAAATTTGGAAGGATATTGAGAGATAAACTGCCAAGTCTACGTTTTCCAGCCAGCAGTTTATCTGAAGAGATTAGGGATCAAGACTGAGAGAAGCAACTCGAAGCAACAGAAGAAGCCAACATTCATTGACGTGTCAAAACAAGTGACCTTTAAGAAGGAGATATGGTAATGGCTAAGTACATCGCTAAAAATAACAAATTGTCAGCAAACTATGAATTGTAGCTGTTCGACATACTGAGCAGAGAAGGTGTGGTAATTGAAATTCGTTCCAAGAAGTCTGGAATCCCGAGCAGAGGGGAATATCAAACTAATAACTATAAAATCACATAATCTGTTTTTATATCTTGTTTTGTTATTATTAACTTATCAAGGCATAAGTTTTCCATAACATGTTTTGTTTGACAATCTTATTTTGTTATGATCAAGCTATTGATATACACCCATAAAATAATATTTTAATCATATGTTTTGTTATGGAACAAATTTTATTATTATACTATTGAGAGTGTACAAATATTTAATAAACAATAGCACAACAATAACAAGTTTTGAAATTGAAACTACATCATTCAAGATTTTGTTTACAACCCATTGTTTACAGCATACCGTGTGTATGATTTAATTAGTTGCTCTAATTAGGACTGAACGAGCATTTCAGTTTATTATTTTGTAAACACTTCGATAATTATTACCTGTTTTATGTTCCTTTTTTAGTATTTAGTTACGTAAACTGTAGTGCATAATTGGTCGGACGAACGCCGATTTTCATACAAAACGGCCATGTTTGAGATGCTGTAACTATGGTTTGCTTTGATGGATTGAGCTGAATTTTTGACACGGAACTACTAATATGCAGAATTTTACGTGTACAAAGTACAAAATGTTTTCATTCACGTGACAAGGCGTTGAAAAATGTGCAAAAGTGATCGGACAGCGGTATCTCTTTGATTTACACGCGTGCCGCTCTCCGAACTTTTACTATGTGACATTAAACTAATCATAACTAATTTTGCTTTCGGATTGTTATCAATAACTTTCAAATAACAGCATTTGTTATTGAAATATTTCCCTAATTCATTGTTATTATGTTGTTATCGAACTAACAAAACATGTTATTAAATTGGTCTTCCAGGAACTTTTTTTTGTTATGATTTATGTTATTTTGCCGCTTATGACAGCTATGTTTATAACATAATTTGTTATGTTAATAACATGAAAATAACTTATTTCATTACTCAGTTATTTTGCCAAAATAACACCTTTTTTTATGCTTTTGTTATTCCCTTCTGCTCGGGATGGTATATCGCCGAAATTTGGATCACTCGAAGCGGTTTGTTGAAGAATGCCAAAAGGAAAAAGACGACAGTATCAAAGCAGATGTAGGAGCAAGAGAAGTTACCGAAACAGTTCGACGCAGTCGGCGTGAATTGAAGACTCCACAATATCTTAAAAAAACTATATCACTCATGTAAATAAACATAATTGTTTTGAGGATTAAGTAAAGGGGGAATGTAGTATCTGAATAACAGAGTAGGTCATGGATTTGGGAAGTGTGTTGATTAGTTAAGTTGAGGACGGACAGACAGCAAAGAGCTGAATATACGGTGTGCTACAAAACAATATAGTTTAGTATTCATCAGTGTGAATCATCCGAATATCTCAATATAATACAGAATATTATAATTGCCACTCGCATTTGCGCATATGTACAACTCGGACCGACGCCCTCGGTCTGAATTTTATTCCGAACTGCATACCACACCAGCACTGTCACCATTACCCGGAACGCCCACGATCCTCCAGCGAAGTCGAATTCAGCGACTTTTTCCGCGCTAACACTTCGATTTTGAACAAGTACGACCCATCGATCGCTTTTGTTTGTTTTTACTGATGGAAGGATTATCAGGCTGAATAAATCTAATCTAACAAATCTTATATCTGGAACACTTAAATGGCCATATCTCCGAAACGCCTTGACCGATTCGCACAATTTTCAATAGCAAACAATTCGGTAAAATTCCGGTTTGATTCGAGCTGAGAGTGCCTTAAAAGTGAGTGAACTGTTTTTGCGCACGAACAGACATACATACATACACACATGCAGTCATCATCACTATTCGTCGAACTGAGTTGATTGGTATCCCGAGCAAAGGCGGATAACTTTGATAATAAACTGTGTTATCGGTGTTATCATTTTGTTATTTTTGTCATCATCTTTTCCAATTGATGATATCCAGATGATGACAAATTTAGTTATCGATAATTTTGGTCTATTGCGATAAGATAAAGATACTAAATGATAACAAAATATGTTTTCTGTTTCCAAACCCATATATCAAAGCATTCCCAAAAATGAGAGTCTGATGAATTTCGAATCTAAAAATAGATTCCGCTTTCCAACTTCAATGCGACTGTAGTTCGAAAGTGTAGCCTTCAATTACTCTCACTCTCACTGAGTCCTGTAGGTAAAGGGGCTATAGGCTGCGACCGACAATCACTCGATCAGGGTTCGAGACCCGCCTGGGCGCAGTAGTTGAAAACATGGGTTGTAAATTATAAGAAACTTTTTTCAATTGTTGGCGATGTCGGTAAAGTAGATTTTTACTATTTTGGTCGATAAAATAGCTCTGAATGATAACTAATTGATAACAAAACCAGTTATCAATCAGCTGTATTTTTACATGTTGATAACTAAATTCAATGTTGAACAAAATATACACACTAAGAATAAATCGCAGAATTCTGTGAAAGATTTCACCGAATGTAAACTGTAAAATACGCTTTCACAGATATTTCTGTGAAATTCAATGTTTTCCAATCCAACTGTCAAAACTTCACAGAAAATTCGGTAAAGGCAAATGAATCGCCGAATTCTGTGAAATTTTTACGTTACACTTCGGTGAACATAAATTTTTTTATCGCGCGCTATAATTTTTACCGAATTTCTGTAAAAGCCACTGCCAAGCGCGGGTTGTCAAAACAAAATTGTTTGGTGTTTCAGTTATTTTGTGAAGGTGGCAAAAGTAATCATTCAATAAAATAATGTGAAGATCTGCAAAACAACCACAAACTAGAAGTTTTGGACCTTTCCCAACAGCGGGATGAGAGGCTGGTTAGTTTTTTTCATAAGTAATAATTGCACATTTATAATATGTATCTTTTGTAGCCATTTGTTTCGGCCGCGATGAAGTGCCAGGATAAATCACCGCGTTGCATCGTCACCTGAACGATCATGTGAAAAACCACTCCTTTTGTCCTGCTGATTCGTGTATCATGCCCGCGCTACATATTTACAAATGAACATCGAAATAAATCTTCCAATTTCGAATAAATCACAAATAAAATCAATTTCATTTTGATTTGAGAAAACTGAAAAAAATCTACCGAAAAGTTCGGTGAACTGCAAATTAACCAAATAATAAATCACCGTAAATCTGTAGATAATTCACAGAAAGTTCTGTGAAACCAATAAAAACAAACAAATAATTCACAGAAAATGTGTGAAGCAAATCACCGAAACGTTCGACGATTTTGACAGATGAGCATTTTTATTTTTACAGATTGTTCGGTGAATCAAAAAATCACCGAACAGTTCACCGAAAATTCTGCTGTTGAGATTTCGGTGAAATTTCACAGAATTCTGTGATTTATTCTTAGTGTGTAGTATAACATCATTAGTTATCAGCTTGAACTCAATGATAACTTGACTTCTTATCATGTTGGTATTCGAGGAGTAAATTTGAGTTATCATTTTTGTTACGTTGGCTCTTAATGATAACAAACTCAATTATCAAACGAATGATAACCAGGTAACAGAACTTGTTATCATTTTGTTTTCCGCCTTTGCTCGGGATATGTGAGTCGACCCTCCGAGCCCTCTATCGAAAATACGATTTATGAGTGAACATATAGTGTTCGGTTCCGAACGTTTATTTTTTTTGTATTGTTTGTGTTTTGACCAATTTTTTGTTTTGTATGACCCACTCTGTATGTTAATGCCCAAAGAACCATCTTTCCCTTCATTCCCCTTCCCATTTGACCCATGTTCCCCCATTCATCGTAATTTGTCTTTTGAATGATAAGTTTACCAATACCTTTCCCTAATTAGTCTTAAGAAAAGTAAAACCCTTCTAGAAGCTTCTCCCGTTTTCCAGATCAGTCATTTTTTTGTTGTTTTTGTTTTATCTTTGCATTCCAACTGAAAGGGGAGGAGCCCATTTTGTACCAATCACTCACTCACACTACTAAATTTTCTAGTATATAAGTGACCCATGTAGCGCAAAGCGTATCAGTTTTTTTTTTTTGAACGTCGAGGAATAAACATCGCTAAACGAATCACCCGGAGTTTTCTTCTGCCACCGACAAGCCATCATTCCTGCCTCCGCTGCCGAAGCGAAGCGGCCGATCGCTGCTGCTGCCTCGAGATACAGTCCACCGCTCAACCGAGCAAATCCCGAGCATTAGCGCTGTTCATTCAGACCGCTCCACAACTCGACCCCACCAGTGGTAATCGATTGTGGATACCGGTTTGACTGCACACGGACAGACTAGTGCTCCAGAAGGTGCCAACCGAACAGTCGTTGCTGGAGCACCAGCAAGGAATTTTCAGTGCCCCATCGGTCCGCTCCACGATCAGAGCTTTCCGGTAACCTGTAGTGGATACCGGACCGGCTTGCACACGGGTTCAACTGAACTTTCCTGGCCTGTTGGTGTTAGCCAGTGGCAAATTTCGGCTGCCCTTCTCTGGTTCCGTTCCCCGTCCGGATCTGCCCACATTGTGCACCGCACATATAGCTCTTCAGTGTACTTTGGTGTAAGAGAAAGTCAAAAATTAGATATGGCTCCGCAAAGCATTAATCGCGATTGAGCCTGCTTGTAATCGAAGATAACTTTATCAAGAAGACTTGCAGCACTGCTGAAAATCGAGAGTCACTATTAGCAGCGCCACCACGTATGAAGGTGGTTCTATTCATAATAGTATGTGTAAATATTCATAACCGCACCAATACACTCATACACTTGTATGCAAAGGTACCACAATAGCTCAACAGACGGCGGCGTCGTCGGTGACGCTTGCCATTAGTAAAAGAAAATAACAGAGTTCCATGTCTTCTTCGTTGCAATGCTATACTGGTATAATCTCTAACGAAGAACCATGGAATGCGAAAGAATACCTTTATCTGCAAAGTGCAACAAGATCTGTACAAGGACGAAGTTGCAGTTTTGAAGACAAAAGAACCCAACCATCAAGCGTATTCCAATGGCGAGTCTACTTTACATGTTGAGCCCTTTTGTCAAAAATACAGCATCTGTCGCCTAAAAAAACTGCCAATCGTGTAAGAATCGAGATGTTCTTCCTCAACTGTCGGAATTGGCAGATCTTCCTGCGGCCCGTTTATCAGCACATTTAAGGCCATTTGAACTCGCTGAGGGTTATTTTGGCCCAATCGGTTAAGCATAACCTGTCAACATACGCGACAATCAACATATATGGAGATGTAGAATGCGTTGACAAAAATAGAAGGTGAGCTAGATGATCGTCCTTTCTGATTAACGTGTCCAAGTCCATTGATGATGAAGCAGCACCTTGCATGTAATTTACATTTACTCGCAGTTTGATTTATAGTTAATGCAAAGCTATTATTAAATTGATAATTTTAGGTTGCAAATTCTACGAGAGGCTACAACCTCCAAGACCATGGTCATTCAATGCACCTTCTTCCAGTAGAACTTTCTTTATTGTTATCCTTCCGTAACTCCCGCGGTTGAGTACCTCCGTCAACACCACGCTGGTTCTGAATACAAAAAGCGAGATTTTCCAACGTGTTGTACAAAATACAACAGCACGATCACACGAGGGTTAAATCTGGAGTTCACAACAGCAAAAGAAATCGCAAATCGACCACGTTCTGATGGATGGACGGCACTTCTCAGAGATTGTCGACTTTAGTACCTATCGTGCGGGTAACATAGACGCTAACCACTATGTACCTAGTGAAGGTCCTACTGTATCCAAATCTCTTCGTCATTAAAAATGTACAGTACCAGCGGACACCCCGGTACGATCTAAAGTGACTGAAGCAACCGGGTATCGCCACCGCATGTGCAGAATCTCGTGGCAGCGTTACCGGACGAGAGTGTATTGAATTATAATTAATAATTATCCCTGTGGAAAACTGCTGGAGTACAGCTAAAGTAGCCATCGAAGACGCAGCCAAGAGCACCATCGGGTACATGAAACGAAGTTGAAGGAACGGTTTTGACGAGCAGTGTAGAACTATTTTAAAAGAGATGAATGCAGCGTAGGCGGTGATGCTGCAGCATAGGACCCGGTAGAACGTGGAACGTTATAAAGAGAAGCGGAAGCAGGAGACCCACCTCTATCGGTTCCTTGTTTGTTAATCTTCACGTACCCGACCCCCCAAAAACTCATTTTCAAAATGCTGGCATTTCGTCAATTTTCATCCGATTTTTTTTTAAGTCGCCCTCAATCGATTATAAATTGGTGCAAGTTTGTTATACTGCAGTGGCCATCGAATATCCGGAACAATTCCGGAGATATTCAAGATTGTGATGGGGTCAGGGGGTTGCCATAATGGCTAAAAGTAATTATTTCGTAGAGCGTCCACATCAGTTGATACATACTTCAGTCTTTCTTTTCTGCCCCATTCTCTCGAATTCATGAAGATTGATACGACGCACGGCATGTTTTGCTTGCAAACCAGAAATGTCCCCGATGACACCCCCGTGGAACCTGTGCTAGATGTTCCGGGGTGGCCATATTAGTTGATACAGACTTCAGTCTATCGTTTCTGACTCAGTCATTCGAAAACATGAAGAATGATATGTCGCACGGCATGTTTAGGATGAAAACGAGAAGTATCCCCAATGAGGCCCCGCGGAACCTGCCACAGAGATTCGGATAGGTCAACTTATTCAAATCTGGTTATCGCAGTTGTGTTTCACTGTTCGCAACAAAAATTTCGCTGAAAATCGATGGTTCAAACATAATAACACACGAAATAATCACTTTTAGTCATTTTGGTAACCCCCTGACCCCATCACAACCCGGAATATCCCCGGAATGGTTCCGGATATTGCATGGCCACTTCAGTATAATAAACTTGCACCAATTTATGATCAATTGAGGGTGACTTATAAAAATCGGATCAAAATTTACGAAATGTCAGCATTTTGAAAATGAGTAGTCGGGGGTCGGGTACGTGAAGGTTAAGGTGAATATACAACGAAGCCACATCTCGAATTTTCAAGAGCACAAATCTGACAGGCTGATAATAACGCGAGCCGGGAAATACGAAGGCTTCAAAAGTAGCTGCTGTCAAAAATATTCAACACCGCAAAAAATGTACCATGGTCAGGACGCTAATCAGACAAGCAGGTGGTGCTCTACGGACATGAGACATAGACCGTACTTGAGGAGAACCTGCAAGCACTCGAAGTTCTCATGCGACACGTGAACCATATCACGTTGGCATTTCGCTAAACGACCCATTCGTCTAATTGACATTCGTTTAAACGCTATTTGACCAATTCACCGGTGGACACCTTTCTTTCAGCTCTAATGCAACTTCAACCGAGAAGAGAAAACACTACCATTCTACTTTTTTCTCAGTATTTGAAATCATTTAATGATAGGGTTCAACTTTACAGTACATGTACAGTGTTTGTCTTAGTACTTACTTTGTTTTCTTGTTTCGAAAGAACAGACTAGATTTTGTTTTCCTTTACTGCTTCAGTTAATAATTTAAATTAAATTAAATTTGGTTTAAAATGCAAAGAAAACCTACTAATCCTTACTCAGTTACTTGTATTTTCATTATTTACTTTTTTTTTGTTTCTGTTTCTCACAAGCTGTCGTGAATAGCCACACACCTACGATTTTTTGTTACTTTTTTGTTGGTTTGTTTTTTTTTCTTGTAGTACTCTGATTAATCCTACTAAATGTGTTTTTTTTTCTGTTTCCTCATATTGTTGTGATTTTTTATTTAGCTAGCGTTTGCATTTCCTTATTTGTTTTTTTATCGCGTGTGAATTTATTTAATTCTCCCATCGACCCACCCAATCATCGACCGTCTCGACCGATTCCCTCCTATTTAGCTACACTTTTGCTTGCTATTTGCTGCTTTGTGACTGTCTGTGTGTGAGAGTCTGGGGCGTCCGGGCGTCCATATTGAATTCAAATTAAATTAATTTATTAGTTGAGAACGTGCTGCTGATAGTTATGTTCCATGGGCCCGCCATCGGACGCAAACGAACTATCGTAGCCGCCGAGTGCGTCGTCCGACGAGTCGTCTTTCAGGTGCTCCAGGATAAGGTTATCGTTGCTACTGCTGTTGCTACCGCCTCCGCCCATCATGCTCAGACCCAGCCCGCTGCTTCCTCCGCCGCCTCCTCCTCCGCCATTTCGAGCCGCCTTCATCGATTCGTCCTTCCACTTGTCCATCGACCGGCGGCGGGCGTTCATGAAGAAGTTTCCTACCGTGGTCGGTTCCAGCCCCAGCTGCCGGGCAATCGTCACTTGCATCTCCTTTGAAGGTCTCTTAGTTTCCTGAAACGAGAGGAAAGGGAATTTGTTTGCTTGCGGATCTAACTGTGTTCGCTTGTTTAAGAACAATGTCAAACGACAATCGTCCTCCAAATTTAAATTGTCGACAGCGAACTCCACAGTTATTTTTGTGTGATTTTGCAATAGTTATGTAAAAAATGTGGACTAAATGTATATGTCTACATTACGCTGAATTGAATACATTACGCTGAGATTGATATAGTTCAAGATTTGTACTACTTAACCATCAGGAGCACGCGCTGCTTTAAAAATCATAACACTATCAGAAAATCTTCCTCAAAAGTACGTGCATAGTAGATTTTTTGGCCTCTTGAAGTTAATCCTCCGGTTGAAGATGATTCGTCATGCAGAAAATGTAACGAACAATAGAAATATTTTCTGTTAAGTTTCCCAACATATTTTTAAATTGTGGAAGCACACACGTCTCTGGTATAGTTAAAATAGAGATGGATGTAGCGACGATTGCGTTGCTGACAACCATACATGCTCGAGGCATGACATGCGAGTTTGCCATTTCATTTTTACTAAATATACTGGGTTTACACGATTACCTAGACAGAAAGCCCTTTTAAAAACAGGATTTGAGCCTTCCATTTTGCATAAGCCTACAATGATTGAGGGATCCTATTTTCAAACCTCACCTCAAACATGTTCTTCAGAAAATTGTTTGTTTGCTCGTGTAGTAGCACTTGCTGCTGAAAATACCCCAGTATACTTGGCTGAGGTTAGGAGCCGAACTGCAAGTTTAGCTGCTAGCAATCTGGACACTGCTTCAATTCTTCCATGAACTATGTGAAAAATTCATGAAAACACAAGAAGAATGTTCAAGAGAAATAATCAAGAATATTCATTAGGAACTTTTGGACATTTCATTTTACTCAGTTTGGGATTCAGCTTTTTTCTGTTTTAATGAAATGCTAGCTCTACGCACAACTTCAGGATTTAGTGATGTTCGAACTCCTGAATGAATTTCTTCAAAATGCAGACAATGATTTGCAATCGGGTGATCGTAGTAGGCTGTGCGCGCGAACGGTTACGTTTTCGAAACTGTCACACGTTTTCTTTGCTCCACGTTATTTTGATTATGTTCGGCCGAGTTGAGAAACGGCTGGTGTTACAAGTTTTGCCCCAAAAAGTGCTTGTAAATTGATCTCCGGATAATTCGCGATTATTGTGAAAGTTTGTCTTATTCCCATCGTGGCGCCGGAATGCGTCTTCATTTTTGCGTGATTCGCCTGTAGTTTTTGGCGTTATTGCTGCTTGATGTCCGGGACACGCAAATGGAAGCCAACAATTTCATATCAAGAGTTCTGGAATTCGTATAATTTGGTGAGTCTGTTCCTGTACATCGCTGCCTAAACGTTGACCAAACGTATCCTTTGGAATTAACCCTTTCACTAACAATCCCCAAGTTCCCGTGACTCCTAGGACTGAGAAGACGTAGAGGTCTCTACACACCTTTCTTAGGTGTCCAACTAATCTTCCTTTCCTATCCTATTGGAGGATTTCGTCAATACTGTCTTAGAGTCAGTGATTAGCCCCAAATCTCTGTGCTTTGTTAACGGACGGGAAGGAGGTAGTTCTCTTAACAGCGGTCTGGGACTGTAACACCTACGAATTTTTGGTTAATGTTAATGCTATTACTAAGACTATCCCCACCAGTGCAAAGTAAGCCGGTGAGTAGTAGTGGTGTGCAAATCGGTTTCATTTCTGATACCCACCCTTTTTCGCACCGTGCGTTCACATCATCGTTGGTAAAATACCACCTCATCTCCCCACCAGTGGTTGGTAGTAGTACTTCATATCGTTAACAAAATACAGAGCAGCAATAAATGACACCATCTTTTTTTTCCTCATATTATCGTATTTAATTGTACGAAAGTTCTAGAATGTTGATAAATGATTCCTCAAGTGTATCGCTCAAATTTTTTAATCCCTGAGGAATTTTCTAGAGGATTCTCTGATGGAATTTCTGGAGGGATCCTTGAAGGATCCCTGAAGAAATGCTTCGAAGAATCTATGATAGAACTGTTGGGATATGCAATACTGTTTCATCCCAGTGTGGCATTCGGCGAGATCGAAGGCGAGATCAATCCTGCGAAAACTTTCCACAGCAGAGCCGAGCGAGCGCGCCACGCGCGCATCAATGAATAGCTTTTTCATTCAGTCCCCTGTGTTAAACCCGTTCAGACGTGTATTAAAGTTTTTCTAGTTTCACTCACACGAAGAGTTTTATTCCAAGTCCGGTTTCCTTTTTCGGTTATTTCGTTTGTGTTGTGCTTTGTCCACCTCTGCACAACAAGAACTCCTTGAAGGAACTTCTAGAGAAATCCTTGAATGAACTCATTGATGAATCCCTGAAAGAACTTCTGGAGAAATCCCTGAATGCATTTCTGAAGATATCTCCGAAGGAACTGCCAGGGGAATCCCAGAAGGAATTCCCAGGGCAATTCCGGAAGAAAATGACAGGGATATCCCGGAAGGAATTGTCGGGGGAATCTCGGAAGAAATTTTCGAAGGAATCCCGGCAAGAATTTTTGGGACAATCCCGCGAGGAACTTCCGGTTGAATTACGGAAGAAATTGCCGGGGCAATCCGAGAAGCAATTCACGGAAGGAATTCCCGGGAGAAGGAACTTCCGGGGGAATCTCAGAAGCAATTCCCGGCGGAATTTTGGAAAGAATTCCTGGGGAAATTTCAGAAAGAACTCCCGGGGGAATTTCGGAAAGAATTCCCGGGTGGAATTTCGGAAAGTATTCCCGGGGGAATTTCAGAAGGAATTTTTGAATGGAATTCCCGGGGGAATCTCGTAAGGAGTTCCCTGGAGAATTCGGAAAGCAATTCACGGGGCAATCCCGGAAAGAATTCCCGACATGCCCGGGGGAATCTCCGAAGGAATTGCCGGAGATATCCCGATAGGAATTCCCAGGGGAATCCCGGAAGAAATTCCTGGATGAATCCCCAAGGACATTTTTGGAGAAATCCCCCAGGGAATCCCTGAGGAAATTCCGGAAGGAATCTCTGAAGGAATTCCGTGAGAAATCTCCAAAAAAATCCGGAAAGGAATTCCAAGAAAAGTCCCTGAAGGAATTCCTTGAGGATGCTCCGACGAAACTCCTAACGAAATCTCTAGAAAAATCCTTGAATGTTCTTCAGGAGGAATTCCAGACAAAACTTCTAACGGACGGATCACTGAAGATACTTCCGGAAGGTTCCCTGGTGAAATGTTTAGAAAATTTCTGAGGGAACTCCTGGGGGATTCTCCGACGGTAACCCTATTGTAATCCAAGAATGAACTCCTAAAAGATACCCTGAAAAAGTTCGTGAAAGAATCTCTAGGAACACCTGCAGAAATTCGTCAAGGAATTCCTGGAGAAATCCCTGAAGAAATTGCTGAAAAATTGCGGAGTGTCTTTTGGAAAAGCACTACGAGTGTTTGGAGAAGCGGACAAGTGTTAATTGGAACCATGCTGTCAGCAAATTAGCTGACACTTTTTTTAATTGAATGCCACCTATTTTTATTCTACTCGGGGCTTGCAATACTGCATTACCGAAGACATCTGCCGGTGGAAATATGAAAGACGTTATACGAATATTCATATACAGAAATTCTTCGTTCTTTAGTTTGTTCCGACAATCGTATCTTGCGGCAATCTTGTTTATCTTTAATATGTGTCCATTTGTGACAAACGCAATCTTAAATGCATGAGAGAACAACAGTTTAAAAAATTATCAACGATAATCATTTTTTATATTTTACTTGTAGAAAGCTGTCTTGTTTTTGTTGATTTTGAGATTGTTGAGATTGAAATCATGAAGAAAAAGTGATATCAATCGCAATAGCAACGGTTGGGTATGGTTTCCAAATATATGAACCCACTGTGCACCGGGCAGGTAGGTTGTCATTTTCAAACCGATTTGGCAACGATTGGTGGGGTTCGTGCGTTATGGAGAAGGTTGCCAATTTGGGTTTACTCACGCATTGGTGGGCATCGTCTAAGGCAGACAAAAGATATGCAATTGTTTTGACAACCAAGCGCCTCCATTTATATCTCAGCCGCCATGATAGCATATCAACGCTTAAGAATAAGTAAAAAGGATTTTATCAGTTTACATTAAGATATCAACCATGGTTGACTTCTGGATGCTCCCCTTATGTGAATATATCTTGGTATCTCAATTCAGGAAATCTTTTTTCACCTGTGTTTGTAGTACAAACATTCTACGCTTGCTGTTCCTTGCTCGCTACGAAACACCAGGTCCTGAGACTCCAGATTTCTATGCGTCGGGTCCCACAGAAAAGCCTTCAGAAGACCAGTTTCGGAGACATGTTATCCTAAACATAAGTTGGGATTCAACCACAATTGGCCCTAAATAGGCCACTTGATAGAAATCCCAAAAGCAATTACATGAGAAATCTCACGATCAAATTGGAGACAAATTCCTCTGAAAGTATTTCCGTAGGAATCTCTGATGAAGCATCTACGAATGAACTCCTGGAATAACTGCTGAAGGATTCTCCGAAGGAATCTTTAAAGGACACCTAAGTGAATTTCTTAGGGAATTGCTGCTGAATTTCAAGAAGAAATTCCTGGAGAAATCACTGAAACAGTTGCCCCCAGAAGGCGTTTATGGACGAATCCCTGAAGGACATGCTAAAGGAGTCCTTGAAAGAGTTCCTTAAAAAACCTCTGGAGAAATTCCTCAAAGAATACCAGGGATAATCCCTGAAGGTATTACAAGATTTCAAGGAGAAATTCCTAAAGAAATCCATCTAAAACTTTCTAGAAGAACAAAGAAGAAATTCCTGTATAAATCCCTGAAGGAGTATCTGGGGAAATCGATCAATGAACTTTAGGAGAAATCTCTCAAAGAAATCTCAGGAGAAATCCCTGAAGGTATTTCTGGAGGAATCCTTCAACGAACTTATGGAGGAATCCTTGAAGAATTCCAGTAGAAGTTTCTGAAGGAATTCGTGGAGAAATTCATGGATTAGTTTCTGGACAAATTCCAAAAGGAATTCCTGAAAAAAAATCCTGAAAAAATACCAAGAGAAATCTTGGAAGTAATTCCTGGAGGAATCTTTGAAAGACTTTCAGGGGCAATTTCTCCAGCAATTTAAGGTGAAATTCCAGGAAAAAATTCAGGAAGAATCCCCGGAGAATTTCTGAAAGAATGCCTGAAGAAGTTCCTGAAAAAATCTCTCTATAAATTACAGGAGAAAATTCTCCAGCAACTTCAGAAGACATTTCTCAATGAATTCCAGCAAAAATCTCTGAAAGATTCCAAGAAGAAGTTTATGAAGCACTTCCGGGCTCCCTTGAGGAATTGGAGTAATGTCTCCTGCAAGTTCAAGAGAAAATCCTCAAAGGTTTGCAGGAAAATCTCTGAGGCAATTTCTGTGTGAACTCAAGAAGAAATTCTTAAAGAAATTACCAAAGGAAAATTTGTTTCGCCACAAAGCGGTTTATACTGAAAATTTGTTCCACAAATATTGGCTCTGGTGGGGGGGGGGGGGGGGGGGGGTTGTTCTCAAACCCTAACCCAACCTCCCGTGGCTACTGAGAGCAATTGCTCACAGAATTCCAGAGGAAATGTCTTGAGGAATTCGTAGAAAAAACATTTCTGGAGAAATTAGTAAATAAATTTCTGAAAAAACATCTGGAGGAATCTTTGAAAATATATGTATAGGAATCCCCGAAAACTTCCTACTGGAATCCCTAAAAATATTCCTCGAGGAACCGTTAAGAATTTTTTGGATGAATTCCTTACGGAATTCCTGGATGAATTCAAGAAGAAATTCATGGAGGAATCTCTGAAGGACCTTCTAAAAAGAATCTTTGAATTAAGACGAAACTGGAAGCATTTCCTCATTTTTTTGTTTGTTTTTGATTTTTAATTAAATAATGAAGCAATGTTTTCAAAATCGGTTTTCGTGCACATGGATCAAGATAACTACTGATTTTTTTGAGGTGGAAAATGTTTTCCATTTTTGCAGAAACTATTTTTTTGTAAAATTTTGTTCAAAAATGATTTCTGCAAAAACGAAAAACATTTTCCACCACAAAAAAAATCAGAAGATACCTTGATCCATACTCTACTGCCCTCGGACGCATAAATGTCACATGAATAAAAAATCACGAGAAAAACACATTTGAAGTTCCGAAATAAACTTTGTTTGTTGTCATAATTGATTGACTTCAACGCAATTCAGTTGAATTGAAACACATATAAATTCATATGTTGACAATATATTTCAAAAATGTGTATCAAAATATGATGTTTGACATAAAAACCTCCAAAATGTCGAAATGTAACAATTTATGTCACACATTTATGCGTCCGACGGCAGTCTACATGTGCACGAAAACCGATTTTGAAAATATTGCTTCGTTATTTAATAAAAAATTAAAAACCAAAAAGTGAGGGAATGCTTCCAGTTTCGCCTTAAGGACAGGGGTCATCTTCCACAGAACTTCTACAGGAATGATTAAAGGAACCCTCGAATGAATCTCTGAAAGAAATCACTTAAGAATTTCCTCAATCAACCATTGGTTGAATTCCTGGAGAAACCATTATAGAACTTTCTAAAGGAATTTCTGAATAAACTCTAGGAGAAACACCTGACGAATTATTCTAAAGGACTCCCTCAAAGAAACTTGTGTATGAATATTTGTAGATTTTTTTTGGAGGAATCCGGGAAGAAAATCATGGACTAATCTCTGAAGAAAATAAACCTTGAAATTGAACTTCTGGAGAAATTTTGAAGATTTGAAGGAATTTCTAGAATATTAAATACTTCGTTTTTTGTATTTTAAGTCGCATTCTTCTTCTTCTTTATGGCTCGACGTTCGCATTGAAACTTTGCCTGCCTCTCTTCAACTTAGTGTTCTTTTGAGGACTTCTACAGTTATTAATTGAAGGGCTTTCTTTGCCTGCCATTGCATGAATTTGTACATTGTGTGGCAATGATATGCTATGCCCAGGGAGTCGGGAAAATTTTCCCGACCGGAACGGGAATCGAACCCGCCGTCTCCGGATTGGCGATCCATAGCCTTAACCATTAGGCTACCTGGTGACCCTAAGTCGCATGATGCAGAATGAATTTCGTTTACGTTTTCAAGTTACTTGGCATCAGCTTGTTACATAGTCCGTAAAAGTCTATATTCGCTGCTGCAATACACCTTTTTTCTTCACAAGTATCTTTATTGTCGCATATGTGGGACAGGGCGTAGCATGCTAGTCCTTTGTCTAGTGTCATGCTTTCTTCAAAGAGCAAAAGCTCACTGGAAGCCGTGTCCATGTCTTTTATAAAACGAAAGTTTCAAGTTACACAAATTATTTACAATGGCTACATCAGCACATACATCACTAGACTAGGCTTGTCTCTGTCCCTACCCGCAATCACGTGCTTCGTCTTGAATTTATCGTCAAGCCTATCCTTGTTGTCTCCCTCTTTAGACGAGTATACCTTAGTAACATTTTGATGGCCAATTAGTCTTGTAGAAGTTGTTAGAACCATCACAATCCTGATACCTGTTATTTTAGATTTGTGACGGTTCAGAGAACCTCGTCTTATCTATTTGATTACCCCTAGTAGGGTATTGGCACAGACAAACAGACGTAACACCTTGAACTATTTTCATGGAAATCCATCGCCCAGTTCACACTACCATCACCTGGTTCAAAAGTTGCACGAATCACTGTGTTGTGCAATATCGTCAACAGAAGGCGCTAGTGTGAAACGTTAACCGCATAGAAAAACGATGCGCACGCCTCTGGTTGTGAAAGCCACAACTATGAAAATTTAAAATGATCGTTAAAAGCGTGGTCGATGGAAATTTTGCAAGTGTTACGTCTGTTTGTCTGTGGTATTGGGATCAATATGACCCAGATAGGCTTGCTGAACGTACACTACGTCATCGTGGTGTGCCTAGCTTAACATTTTAAGAGAGTTAAACAATGTTACTTGGGTAATCTTCCTCCACTGCCCTACAATCGATACCGATGAAATCAATATCGTTCGCACAGCCAAGGCACACGAACGACCGTCTGACAGTCTGCGGAATTTCTCTACACTGCAGTCCTCCTAATCGCTCATTCGTGTGTAACAATGAACAGAATAATTAGAGACCTGATTCAATCCATCTCAGGTCACAAATAATGTAGACATTATATCTGTCATCCGAACAGTTGATTGTGATTCATTCAGCGTTTCGCGTATCAGCGTGATTAGTTTTGCCGGTAAACCATGCTCCGAACTTGTCTGTCAATGCCAAAGTTAACTTCTTTTTTTTTCTAAATCACTAGCTGCTTAGAAAACGATGATGCGTTAATGGCAAGTTTGAAAGTTATCCTTTTAAACTTTGTCAAAATTTGTATCCGTTAACAAAGGACTCCTGAAGATGACTCAGACTGCTGAATACCACGCGCGACAATATGTTGTACACTAATTTTAGAAGGGTATTTTCTATGTAGTCACCACACTCGAGTGTGTTACTTTTTATAGATTGAGCATATGAAGCAATCCTACCAGTTGGTAGGCATATCTTCATCATATCCATATCAGAATGTGATGCAGCTGCTTGTTTCCGAGCTTAAGAAGGTCGATGAAGGAATCTCATCCTTTTTAGAAGCACTTGTTGCTTTCAGCTCCTTAAGGGCTGTCTTAACCCCGTTCAGCGTTGGTGATTCAACCAATATCAACTATGATAATCCTCTTCCTGTGTAAACCTTAAAAAATCATGTTCTTCTTCCACCTGGCTGTCTCCATTGATTTGTCTGTCAGCATTTTTCTCCGATCATGGAAACTGGCGCAGTCTTGTACCGCACACTATTGACGGTTGCATAAAATCTTCCACACATCGTTCCGATTCATCCTATGGACAGCTGGTTAGCTGGAAGGTACTAATATGCCTGAGGCTAATATGCCTGAGGGTTGCAAGTGCGTACCGTACCGTGTCACACGATGCGGGAAGGGCATACATTACTTCGAAGTAAGCGGTACGACGGGCATACGCAGGACAGTTCCAGCAAAAGAAGGTGGACCCTGGTGAACCTATACTTTGATTCCTAAGGTAGATATATGGATCAATAGACACCATGTGATAACACACAACGTGACTCCGGTCCTTTCAGATCACAGTTGCATCTGCATCGTTTCGGTCATGCGATTTCCCCCAAATGACCGTTGCAGAGTAAGTGTAGGGATGAGTTTGGCTGCAATGCTGTTTCAATCACCCAAATCGTCTGGGAGCTACAGAGGAAGTGGAGCGTGGACTCGGATGATGGTTAGCGCTGACGCTATACAAGAGGTGGTCGAAGGGTTTAGAGTCGGCTACGTGGGTCATACCCTGCCATGGTGCCCTGCGGTCGACCCTTACAGCAGTGGCAGCGTTGCTGTCGTGACGTCGGTCTACTGGGTTGGATCCGAGCCCGCGGTTGGAAGGGGATCCCCGGCAAAGTCGGGCAGGTGTAGGCCCCATATCGGCACGTCCTTCTGTGTGCTGGCTGATAGAGCTTTTCTTGCGGGAAGGTCAAATCGCTGAGCACGCGGGATCAGTGCTTGATACTTGCTGTGCAGTTGGAAGCAGGCGTGGTGTCGAACCTGTTTGCCTTCCGAGGACAAAGGGAATTGTAAGGACCACTCGCGGAACTGGCTAAGCAGCAGCATGCTGCTTTGATGGACTCCCCAAACGCCAGTAATTGATGTGCGATGCTGCAGGCTACGCAACTAACCTTGAGGGTTGGATATGCACTAGCCCCTGTTCGAAGCAATGCCTTCTTGGTGGTTCCGAGAGACGAAAGGTTTGGCGAACATGGGTATGTTTTTTAGTGGGTTGAGGAAAGAGTAGTCCTGGCCTCCCTGTTCAGGTGTCTGTTGAGCAGATTATCACCGAAATACGTTGGGCACGTCGTAGACTGCCACGAGCTTCATCTGGATCCAGCCAAAACCGAGATGAGCATGGAGCGTATCCGGAAACGGTCGTATCCGGAGCGTATCCGGAATGCCAGCAAGCATTCGAGCAGTTTAAGCGACAAGGTCAATAATCACCCACAAGTTCCCCGATGGCACCGTCAAGGTCGTCCAACACGCTTCCAGGACAATCACGAAAGTGAAGCAAGGTTACAGTCAGCGCGATCGTTACGGTTTGGCCGTTATCTTTGCCGCCATAAGATGCTCTTCTGCTATGGATCTTCCATGAAGGGAATACCATTGTATACTGTCACGACTCTGGTCAGGTCGTCTCTCGCCAGCATTCGCTACTTCTCGACATCCTGTTGGGTGTCTGGAACATGACAAGCCTTGCTCCAAGCATTCCGACGTCAGCCACACCTCCGATCGCGCCAATATTGGTGTCTTTCTCCAGACCCTAGCCTACTCTGGTAGATTCTAAGTAGGCTTGTGCCTCGGTTACGACATGGCACGAGCTCCTGGCAGTCCCGTCATCGTTTTCGTCATCGCCAACATTCACATCGACCGATTTCGAATCCACAATCGAAGTGGAACCACTGGTAGAGCTTCCTAGGCGTTCTTAGCGTATCAGAAAGCCGCCAGTCAGGTTTGATGCCTACTAGCTCTATTAAGAGGGAACATGTTGTAGATAAGGACGATGGTAGCAGACTGTGCGCGCGAGCGGCTACGTTTGCAAAACTGTCACGCGTTTTCTTTGCTCCGCGTTGTTTTGATTATTTTGATGGTCGGTTGAAACGGTTGATGTTGCAAACTTTGTCTTGGAAAGTTCTTGTAAATTGATCTTCGGATAATTCGCGATGGTTATGAGAGTTTGTCTTATTTCGGTGATGCCGGAATTCGTCTTCGTTTTCGCGTGATTTCCGAGTTATTTTTGGTGATATTGCTGCTGGATGTCCGTGACACGCAAGTGGAAGTCAACAACTTCTTCTCATTAGTACTGGAATTCGTATAATCTCGTGAGTCTGTTCCTGTACATCGTTGTGGTGTTCAAACGTTGACCACACGTATCCTTTGGACTTAACCCTTCCACTAACAATTCCCGTGACACCTAGGCCTCAGAGGACGTAGAGGTCTCTACATACCTATCTTGGGTGTCCTACTAATCTTCTTTTTCCATCCCTCAGCTGTCGCAAGGACGTGGCCAGGACAGATCTTGGCCATTGGAGAGGATTGCGTCAATCTTGTCTTAGATTTAGAGGTAAGCCCCAAATCTTTATGCTTTATAATATTCCTAGTATCACTTTCAAGTCAATGGATTACAGAAGCCAACTTTTCTGGCAGTGTCCGCATCAAAACAAAGGAGCCACCGTCTATGGGCTTTTACATTGTGACTGCAGTCGACCTATGTCAAACACACAAGGCTACAGTGGCGCTATCTATTCATTTGATAATTCTAGATTGAGTTTAAATAAGGGCGAAAGTAACATGAGAGAGTTCTCTTCATCGACTCTCTCTTCTTCAAATTAAAGTGACAAGATGCAAGTATGGTTGAACTTTTTGGTCATAAATCGCTAGGTTGCGATGCAATCTAGCGTTTAAGTGTAAAAAAGTTCGATTGAATTTGCATCTTGTCACTTTAATTTGCAGAAGAGAGAGTCGATGAAGAGAACTCTCTCATGTTACTTTCGCCCTTATTTAAACTCAATCTAGAATTATTTTAATGTAATCTTGGAGGTTCATATTGGGTAATTCTCGCAGAGACCGGTCCACTATTTACACCTTGTCTTCAAAAAAAAAAAATGTTCAAGGTGGCGATTTTCTGAAAGTCCTCGCTAAAAAAGTAAGGAAAATGTGTTTGGTTACTCAAATTGATGGACCCCCCGTTAGTCAGAGCCACAACAATGTACGCAGACCCCTCGATTTTGGTCAAATTGTGGCTCATTTAAACCACAGAGAACATACATCCAAGTTAAGTTCAGAAACTGTATGAGGAATTCAACGGTCATTTGAAATCGGCAACGCAAGTGGCAACATCGTGGCGCTGCAATCGGTTAATTTCCCATACTAATTTAATTCACCACTTGAAATGTTTCAATTCACCGCTGACTGTGGCAATATGGTGTTTAGCGGCGTTAGTGTTTTCATCGTGTATTGGTTTGCAACTTTACTCAAGTGAAGATTCAAATTCTTACACAACTTTCTGAATGAAATTTGTTCTAGCCTGGACGTTTGTTCTCTGTGTTTAAACCGTTATAACAAGAAATTATCTCCAAAAACCACCTCAAAACGAATTGTTGTTGAAAAGAGGAAAGATAGAGCTACTATTATAAATAGTTGGGTCGGCCATATTGATTTTTGCCGCCATCTTGGATTTTTACACCAAAACCTTTTTTTCTCCATGCTGGCAACCACCGATTTTCAATTTTTTTGCAATTTTGCAATTGAAAGCTGAGACATTTATACATAACATATCAAAAAATTGGAGAAGTCTTTTCCTTCTCTCAAAAGTTATCTTCCGTTTCGTAAAACAATACCACTTTTGCGCACTGGGCCCGGTGTCGGCCTTTTACATAAATGTAGCTTTATTTTGCGGTGTAAACGAACACGAATTTAAAATGTGAACCCACTAATGGAAAGCTGAAGGTTTAAGCTATAAAAGTTATAAAAGCAATATGTACCCGCATCTTTGAGATACAGTCAAAAACGGAAACGAACTTCCGATTTACACAAATTTTGCGATAGGCGCCTTTGTGCATACACGCAGGCGTAAAACTCTGATACTGTATACTCTGATACTATTACTGATAGGAAAAAAGGCATCTCTAATTTTTTTATATGTAATGTATAAATATCTCAGTTTTCAATTGATGCAAAAAATTGAGAATCGGTGGTTGCCATCATTATGAATAAATGTTTTGGTATAAAAATCCAAGATGGCGGACAAAATCAATATGACCGACCCAGCTATTTATAATTGTAAATAGAAGCTCTATCTTTCCTCTTTTCAACAACAATTCGTTTTGAGGTGGTTTTTGGAGAAACTTTCTTGTTATAACGGTTTAAATGAGCCAACATTTGACTAAAATCGAGGGGTCTGCAAAAATTGTTGTGGCTCTAACTAACGGGAGTCCATCAATCCAAAATGCATTTTCCTTACTTTTTTAACGAGGACTTTCAAAAAACCGCCACCTTAAACATTTTTGAAGACAAGGTGTAAATAGTGGGCCGGTCTCAGCGAGAATTACCCATTACTATCACAAAATCAGTATGAAATAGTTTTGGTTTAATAACGGCTTTTATACCATCTCCAAAACTAATTGAACTTCAAAACTTATTTATATGGTTTGATTGACAGTTCATGTAAATTGGGTTCTAGTTTTGGAATATTGTCGCTTTCGGTATTAAAAATACATTTTTTTTCTTCCAAATAAGGCCACTGCAGTCCAATAAGCTGAACTTTTGAGCCATTAGACTTAAATTAGTAAAGTAGCTATTTGTTTCCGATCAGGATGCTTAACAGTTATATAGCTTCGCTGAAAAGTGGCAGTGAGAAAAAAAAATCATTATGTATCTAGCAATTTAGCCCATTAAACAGATGGTATCCCACGACAAGCACCATACAACTACCAAACACGGTTTTCTGAAATCAATCACTTGTCAATGGGACTGCTTTTACTGCACTCTAATCCAACTCTGGAAGATTTCCCGGAAGATGTAAAAACTTCAACAAATTGGAGTCCCCACTAACAACACAGTTGCTACTATTCAGTACAATTCGTAATACTGACAAATCCACAAACCAGCAGTGCTTTGAATGTTGTTATGCGATATCATTATAGCTATAAGCTGTAATAAAGAAACTGTTGGTATACCAACGCGGCGTTGTTTGTAAACATTATTGTCAAAACAAACTTTAAGCGGGATATATAGCTACTACATAAATACTTTACAGATATCCAATCCATCTCTTTGCTGCAGTACATGTAAAATTATTTGGGTTACTTTAATTGCACTTCAACCCAACTCCGGAAGATGTGCAAGTCGAATAAGAGTCTCAACCAATAAAACAGCTGCTTTTATACAGTACGTTTTTTAATATTGCCAAAAATACGAAACAGCAGCGCTTCGTAGCTGTTTAAAAAACATTCTTTCAGCTAGAAGCTGTGACGAAGAACTTGTTAGTGCAAACACACAGCTTGTTCAATGTAAACATTATTGCGTTTGACGTTTCACAAGCTTTTGCAGCAAGATGAAGTTGGATAAGGTTTCTTGTGGCACAATTATAAAGCCTTGTCTGGAGTAAATCGAAACGAGCTATTTTCCATGCTATTTATATATAGCAAGTGCGACAGCGAGGACATCATCGGGACCAGTGGATACGGAGATCGGGTGTTCGATTCCAAGTGGCGGCAAGTACTTTAATTATTCAATTTTTAAAGCGGTAGTTCCACTTCTACATGTATTACGCCACGGTATCCATAACCTTATTATATTTAATCGATTAATTTTGAGATGTCTTATAACTATTATTTAACAACTGTGAAAAGGCTGAAAAAGCGCCTCCTTAAGATGTTATTCAGTTAGTGGTTACATAGAAGCCGAGATAAGAACTACGACTTGGTGGCATAGAAGCTGCTCGCACAGCATGTAAATGTGGATTAAGTTCGCCAGATTCATTGGTATAGGGTTTGCATAGAAGCTTCCGTCCATATGTATAACACAGTAACTCAACATCAAGCCGTATTGAGGACGCTTTGTTGACGTTTACTTTCACAGTAAATGTTAGTAGGAAATATTTCAATATGATCACAATAAGAGCATATAAACAGACTGAACCCTTTCTCAGCCGATAGAAACAAGCAGTTATGAACATCCCTACGTAACATTGCCATCAGACGTTCCACGATGGCTCTTGCATGATGACAGAACGTACCTTCTGCGCCCCATTTGAAACAAAAAGAATCACATTAAAACCAAGGTTCGATTAGTAAAACCAGTGAAGGCATTAGAGCAAAGCATACTTTGAATATCGCCTGAAGTGTCCTTCTCTGCAGATCCGTGAACACTAGCCGGGGTTTCTTCGAGTGGCCCATCATGACGCTGGGTTCCGGCTCCTCGTGCTTTTTAGCGTTCACAGCTTCGGGTTTGGTTAGTTCGGTTAGATGGCGATGGCGTGAAATTGAAGGAAAAATGGATGTTCTCAGTTAGTATGGTTAGTTGATTAGTGAAAGGATGAATGTTTATAGAATCGAAAGAATCAATTAACCTGGTTTCGCCGATTGAGTTGCTTGAAAAGAGAAGAGAAATGTGGAAACATTGTTTGGGTTAGATGGTTTCAGTTTAAGATTGAGGGAGAGAGATGTTTTATAAAACATCTCAAATAATACATCAAATACACGTCTACTTACGATAAGCAAATAAAAAACGTCAGCTTAAGCCTACTTAACATTTAGCTTACATACGAAAATAAAAACAACAAAATTAGGATAAATCATAAATAAGTTCTTTAATCACAGCGTTGGAATCACAGAACAGTCTGCTATAAAATAAAACAGAATAAATAAAACAGTGTACTAAAATCAGAAGTGTGAAATTCTCTACATTACGACATCGAAAACCGGGAGCAAGGGTCGGACGCCATACCTGCTAGCCTGAGGGCGGACATCCGCTGGTACTCGGGCTCCTGGATCCATTTGTACATGCGCCGAAACGTTTCCCGGCCGGACTTGAGCTTGGACCACGGTTTCGGATTCCGGAGCAGATCGGACAGCGTCCCCTGTGACCGGCAGAGCACTCGCTGGGCAAAGATGGCCTGCGGGATGCTGTAGCGTTTGAGTTCCGAACTGATCCGATGGGCCAGCTCCTTGGTATTGATCTCCTCGACGTCCCCGTTCATGCAGCCGACGTCCCCCAGGGAAGATCCGCTTCCGCACTTGCCGTTCGACAGGGACGAGTGATGGCCCCCGGTCAGCGATTCCTCCAGCTTCTTCTCGTCCAGCTTGACGTGGTCCAAGTCGGACTCTTCGTAAACATCATCTATAACAATTTCTTTACACAGATTAAGGTCGCTTATGTTTGCTTTTGAACTGAAAGACTTGTTGAGAAAAACGGTCGAATGGTGGTGGTCTTTGACGCCGGAACCGGCCCCGCCGGGTCCACCCACGCCGCCACCACCGTGGAGCACATCCGAATCGCTCGGATGGTCCAGATATTGCACTGTACTGGTGAACTGATCGGTGTCGTCCTTCTGTCGGCCAAGATCCGGCTTCGCCACCGACGTCAGAAAGCGATCGTCCACTGAGCTGAGATTCGAGGGAATCGGAGAGGCACGTACCAGGATACACTCGTTCTTACCGTCCGCCACGTCCACGTCCTTATCCGAAAGGTGGTCCAGTTTGGCGTCCTTCAGGACATGATTCTTGTCCAACCCGTGGTGGTGGATATCCGTGGGGGACAGTTCCTGGACCGAGTTGATGTGCACCGGCGAATGGATCACGCCCAGCTTTTCCAGGTTGTAGCACGAGTTGATCTCGATGTTGACCCCAACGGAACTATTGTTCATCCCGGGGAACGGTTCGCAGATATTGCCCCCTATGGAGTAGGCGAACTTGTCCGACATGGTCGATATGGGTGGCAGGGGTTGCAACGGGGTCAACGTGGCGTACGACGTGTTCGCACTGATACTGACCGGCGAGTCGCGATCGTGCATCGGCGACAGGGTCTGGAAGTCCGACGACATGATCGAGTCCACCGAACCGGGATTGCCGGAACCGCTCAAGCACATGTTGATCTGCTGCATGCCTTCCTGCGGGTGGATGATCACCGAGAGGGCGTCCTGCTTGTGCTGTTGGACCAGGATCACCTCGATCTCGCCCAGCGACGACTGATCGTTCGTCGGACTGTGCAGGTTCGGGTCATGCTTTTGCGTCAGGTGCTTGCTGATCGGAGGCGGGGAGTGGTGCGGGTGCTGATGCTGATGCTGCCTTTGCTTGTTGTTGTTATTATTATTGTTATTGTTGTTGTGGTTATGCTGCTGCTGCTGCTGGTTCGGCGCTCCGTTCGGGAAAAAGTTCCCGCTGCTGATCACACAGGGACGATCGTTATTGCATTGCTCCATATTACACGTTTTTTGGTCGATTGCGCGACACCGAGTTTCGGTCTCACTCGCTATGTCTTGTAGTTTTTTGGTATGTTAAGCTTATTTATTTTTGGTAGATCGCTGATGCTTCTCTGTATTTGACTAGATTCTCATGTTTCTGGAAAGAAAGTAAAAGTATTGCAACAACTTATTAGTTCGTTTGTAAATGAATAGAAACAACAGTGGACATTATATAACAATGAGTTCACATACAAAATGTTATCAATAGACATGAATAGATTACGACTGATTTCCCTATGAACATGTCAAATGAGTGAGGGATCTCTTGGGATCTGCGCCTAGTAGCTGATACAGTACTGCTTCTGCAAAACTGACCGTAGATGGGAGTCTCCAGGTGACTCCCATCTGCGTCCACTCCCCATGTTAGGGGGCAGCTGATCGATGTCCGAGTGCCTGGGAAGGACTCTAAGCTGAATTGTGCTCTATGGTCTTCCTCATTGGAAACTCGATACTTGGAACTCCCGATCTCTCAACTTCATTTAAAGCATCCGCATACTCGCCGATCTACTGGAGGAACGCGGACTCGGCATCGTAGTGCTGCAGGAGGTTTGTTGGACAGGATATATGGTGCGAACGTTAGGAGGCAATCATCCCATCTACCTGAGCTGCGGCAACACACAGGAGTTGGGAATAGCTTTCATCGTAATGGGCGATATGCAGAGGCGCGTGTAGCTTAAGGATCAAGGGCCGATTCTTCAACTTCAGCATAATTAACGTGCACAGCCCACACTCCGGAAGCACTGATGATGACAAGGATGCATTTTACGCGCAGTTCGAACGCACCTCCATTATCGTTATACCTGGATATCACCACAGCAGGTGGAATCGCAAATCGACCACGTTCTGATTGACGGACGATACTTCTTCTACATTATCGTCGTCAGGACCTATCGTGGCGCCTTTATCGACGAAGAATCCCGAGGCCGCGGTGCTAGACGAGGGCGAGCTCGATGAGGCCCCTATAGAGGACTGCTAGAATACAGTGAAAGCAGCCATCAACGATGCAGCCGAGAGCACCATCGGGTACGTGGAACGGAATCGACGGATCGAATGGTTCGACGAAGAGTGCAGAACGGTTTTGGAAGAAAAGAATGCAGCGCGGGCGGTAATGCTGCAGCAAGGGACGCGACAGAATGTGGAACGTTACAAACAGAAGCGGAAACAGCAGACCCGCCTCTTTCGGGAGAAATAGCACTGCCTGGAGGAAGAGGAATGCGAAGAAATGAAACTTCGTTGCCGTTCCCACGAAACACGGAAGTTTTACCAGAATTTCAACGCATCCAGCAACTACTTCATACTAAGAGCCATACTATGCTGGGATAAAAATGGGACGCTCCTAACGGACGGATTTGAGTTCAATGAGCCCTGAATGGCGTGGAGAATGTAAGCACGAGAGACCAAAGCAATGGAGGAAACGACTATGTTAGGACAGAAAGGATCCGAATTTCACGCTGAGAGAAGTTAAGAATGCTCTTCACGAGCTCAAAACCAATAATGCACCCGGATAAAAACTAACCATAGAGTGTTTGGTGACAACCATTCCTGCACCATACAGTGTACCAGCTACAATAAAATGTATTGTACTGCCGTAATTCTGCAGAGTGACGTAAGCGCCATTCAAAATTTCGATATTTTATGTTATATTCTATAGAATATCTGGTGTAAAAATAACACCATGGTATGCCTGCTGGATTAGAATGCAAGATCTAGTAGTACTCTATCTTCTGTGGAAAGAAACTTAGAGGATGAGCAAGAATTTTATGCAAAATAACCTAAAAATGGGCCAATACTATGAATGTCGCTTACGTCACTTTGCCGAATTACGGCAGTGTAATGAAATGGTTCGCTGAAAGCTTTGCACAATGTAGCTACTATACATTTACATCCGATTTATATGAAACAATATATTATTTTTTTTTTTACGTTTGAACTTGTTTCACTTTTCCGAAACATTATTTTTCCGTGCATTTTTAATTATTTATTCAGTTTTTTATATTTTCTGTGATTTTTTTTGTTGATGTTCGTGACTTTTTTAAAGCGAAAGGGAAGGAAAGAGAAAAAAGTGAATAAGTTGAAACATCTATTTAAAGTCAATAAAATGTTTAAATAAGTGGTAAACCAGGTGTCCTAAGGACTGTAGATCCAAGAAATATAGCAGGCTAGGTATTTAGAGTGCGATACAAATGTAGGTCAACCCGGAAAGACACAGGTCAGGTTATGACACATGTCAGTGTATGAGCAGGCTTGATAACTCTCATCAAAATCGAAAGAGTTTTGCAGTATGCTCTAGAGCGGTGTTTTGCTTTTGCCTCGTCACAAGTTAGCGAACGAACCCCAAACAGAGAGGCAATAAAATTTGAGCCAGGAAGAGTGGAACGAAAAAAGAGCCGATGATGATTTCTGATAAAAGAGTGCGATTTTTGCCTCGAGAGTCTTTCTTTATATGGGAGTGGAACTCGCGAGAGCTTTTTGAGTGTGAGTGGACGGGAGAAACACAACAAGCAATTATGAGTATTCGACGAACTCCTCGCCGTGCGACAAGCTCTCGCTCGGTGTTGTTGAGGATTTGCGTTGTGATTTCTGAGTTTTATTTTTTTCTCTTCAGAAAATCACCGAAATCGCTTCCTCATTTTCTCGCGAGGGAGTTTCTGTCAAGCCTGATGTATGAGTTCAACACTATTCTTTCTGTATTTGCATTTAGGGGAGTTTTCTCCCCTTTTCTCTTGTGAACTTTCTTTCGACCACAACCGAATCATATGCGATTGACGAAATTTATCTTTGATGTAAAGTCATCTTTAACTGGACTGGACACTGTATAGGTTCGTCTGCGGGTTCGCTTTTTCACTTAACTTATATTTGTATCGAACTTGACAGTTTTCTCATGAGTTGTTATGTATTTCAAACTTTAGTCAAACTTGAGCCTCCATATTGCAATAACGGTTAAGCACGCTGTAATGATACTTATGTAACTCGTCGCCCACTTCATGCAACTACATTAGTGGTCTAATAACACTTATCGCGCTCGGCATAGTTCAATTATGCCGCTCAAAGTGTTGCCACAAATAATGCTTAGTTTGCAAAACCTGGTTATCTGGCTGGGGGAGATTAAGCTTCAACTGTTAATGCAATCAGAGACTATTCAGACGTAGACGTGGGCAATCATATATATGAAGGGTTATCCAAAACGCTCTGGAGAATTCCCAAAGCGCATTCTAATAAGGCTAGAAAGCCTAAGATGCTATTAACAGGAGGGAAATTACAAGATAGTATAACATTATATGGTAATGTAAAACAATACAACATAACAAAAGAGAACCATTCCAAAACCATTTGATTAAATGTGCTAGTAGTGAAATTACAATTAAAAACAATAACGGTACATTTATTGTTTGAAACCTTACAATGTACGGTATATTAAAACCCACGTATCACTATTTAGAACAATTCATTTACAATAAAATGTATGGTTTTGCAAAAATACATATATGGAGAAAAATTTTTTTTTTTGATTTTCGTATAAGTGTGGGCCACCGTACTGCAAAGTAATCACCATTTTGAATGCCGCCTTCAAAGTGCTATGCCAAATCGTCTTCCGTCATCTGCCACCTAAAACGAAAGAGTTCGTGGTAAGTTATTAAGCCGGCTTCATCGACAGCCGGTGGACAACGGTCTAAATTTTCGCCGTACGGCAAATCCTCCAGAAATGCCGTGGATACCAGGCCCCAAAGCCCTACCTGTTCATCGGCTTCAAGGTGCAATACGACACTATCGACGGCACAGAGTTATGGGAAATCAAAGACGAAAATGGCATGGAAACTGATAATGCTGCTTAAGAATAACCTCCGCCTTTTGGCACACTTTATTTCATGATTAAAAACCTAATTCAGTAGTCCTATATGGGGTCTCCAGTTAGCCTAGTGGTTAAGGCTATGGATCGCCAATCCGGAGACGGCGGGTTCGATTCCCGTGATGGTCGAGAAAATTTTCTCGACTCCCTGGGCATAGTGTACTTGCCTCACAACATACAAATTCATGCAATGGCAGGCAAAGAAAGCCCTTCAATTAATAACTGTGGAAGTGCTCAAAGAACACTAAGTTGAAGCGAGGCAGGCCAAGTCCCAGTGCGGACGTAGAGCCATAAAGAAGAAGAAGAAGAAAATATGGCGTCAAAATGATGAAAAATTGGTAGGCAAATTCACCGCTACGTAGCGATAGTGTGCTGTCGACCTTCGCCACAACTTGGCGTTGAACAGTTCCGATGGACAGCAAAGTAACTGAGAATAAAATATGAACATGAATTATTTAGTCCACAGTTTGAGCAGCATTCAAAAATAACGGTTTTCAAATATAATGCATTATTTCAGCAAAGATGATTCGCGGCGAACAAAAAGTCGAATATGATGTTGAATACGACAACAAAGTGGAATTTTTGGAAATATTCCAGAATAATTCATTCCGGAATGAATCTTTGGAAGAATTCTCGAAGGAGTTCTTGAAGCAACGAGAAATGCAAGAAGGAATCATTGGACAAATTGATGGAAATCATAGAGCGAATCATTGGAGGAGTCCCTGAACAAACTAAACTAAAGCAGTCCTTGAAGGAATACGTAAAATAATGTTTTGAGGAGATCCTTATACAATCTTTTGAGAAATTCTTGAAGCAGCTCTAGACAGAATACTGGAACAACTTTTCGGTGAAGTTATCGAAGAAAACCTTGAAGCTCGTCCGGAAATCGCTGGAGGAATGCTTGAGAGAAACCTTGGTGAGATTTCTGAAGAAAAACTTGTAGGACTTCTGCTGCAACCAGATGCACCCGCACCAAGAGCAGCAGCAAGTGGAGAAGATCAGTAGCCTGGACGCCGAGAGTGTACTAGGTATGGATGGAAGGCAGAGCGGCGCAAGGATCGTCGCTACCATTCGAGCTGCGGTTCCCAGTTATTCTACCGAAAAAGCATTCGGTGACCAACAAACTGTTACAGTAGCACAACGAGTTGCCCACGGGGATGTGGACACCGCAGTCAACGAAATTCAGCAGCCTTTCTACATCCAGAACCTGCGAGCGGACATGAAGAAGATCGGGAGATCCTGCGTCTGTGTCACCGGAGACGTGGAATACAGTGGGTTACTGACTGTTACGGTCGACCGAAGATCAGAGAAGAGGCCTCTTCTCTGGCATATGCCTTACTGTAGTTACTAAGTTTTCTTATGTACAATTTACTGGTACTGAATAGCACTCTCTCTCTCTCTCTTTTCATGCAGGGTATAAAAAAGTGGCATGAGAAAACTGCATGAAGAAAGATATTAGTGTGTTGCCATATACTCATATACTAAGGTAATGAACTAACGGATTTTCGCATGGAACCTTCAATGTGTTGGTGATCTTTTACCTTTAGATGGAAATGACGCTTGCAACGTCAGATTGATCAAAGTAGAGAACAAGGAAGAATTGACTATTCATACGCCTTTCATTAGTATCTCAGCAAAACGAATGTCGAAAATTAGCAATGAACCGTATAAATTGCTGAGATCCTCAATACTCCAACGCACGGTGCCAAAAAATATAAAATAACAGGACCAACACCTGTCAAATTTGATTACTGCTGGACCTTGTTTTCAAATTTTATTGAAGAGCGAAAGAGAAAGTATTTCGCCATGAGGTGGTCTATGAACCTCTATGAACTATGAACGTTTCACTGGAAGAAAACCGAATCTGTTGGAGATACGGTTGTGTGTCTCGAAAGTGATATGCCCATTCCTAACGTTCAGCGTCGAATGTGGGATCTCAAATCTGAAGCGGGCGTTTATGTTGAGTAGTGCGAACAAGCACAAGGCTCTCATTTTGAGTGGAGCAGGGATAATCTGGGTGAAACACAGCCATGAACGTGGAGGACTCGAGGAGAACCTGCAAACACTTGAAGGTTTCGAATGACGTGTGCTGAGGACGATTTCCAGCGATGTACAGGAGAACAGTGTGTGACGGCGAAGGATGAACCACGAGCTCGCTATACTCTACGACGAACCCAGCATCCAGAAAGTGGCCAAAGCCGGAAGGATTCGATGGGCAGGGCGTGTTGCAATCCTGCAAAGTTGGTGTACGCTTAATGGCGGAGCCAGCATCTTCTTTTTTCTTTCTTACTCTGCTAAACATAGACAAGAAAAAAAAATAGAGGCAGTGTGCCTCCTCTTACATCCCGCTCTTTCCCTAAACATACGGCGAGTGAGTAAGAAAAAAAAGCTTATGATTCAGCTGGCACAAGCATGCGTGAAGTGCATGGTGGACCAGGTGGATCATGATTTGGGAGAATTCAGTGCAATCGAGAATGGAGAGAGGCCGAGTACACTATAACCTCTTTTTATGCATGTTGCTTTTATGCACTGCATAAAAAGCGGGATACAGGGGCCCATGGCGTAGTGACTACACGTTCACTTCATAAGAGGATGTTCATGGGTTCAATCCCAGCCCCGGCACATGCAATTTTTCGTCAGTTGCTCTTCCACCCGAGAACGACTGGTACCTGACCCTCTTCTGAGCATATGCTCAGACGGATCCGTAAATTTGGATAACGGCAACCCATAATAGACCCCCAATCGGACTGGAAATGGAACAAGAGTCACACATCAACATCCACGTGCTAATCATTCTACCATGATAGGGTAGAAAGTGACAGCAGCGCAAAGGCAACCAGTTCGATATTGTAGAATCAGAATAGAATACATTTAGGCGCTGTACAAAGCGTAAGTGCAGGTGCCAATTGGAATCGCTCACGCAGTGCCCTAGTGCACAAAAGAGCTGAAAATTAGGTTAAGTGATTGAAGAATAAAAAAAGAGGGAAAGCTACTCAGAACTAATATTTTGCATAAGAATATTTAATAACGACGGGGACTATTGCAAAGGCGGTTAGATGGTGTTTATATGGGGAGAGGAAAGGAAGATTACAGGGGCGTTGCAGTGGGGTACCAGGTGATCTCAGGGGAATTTTCGGGGGTTTTCGTAGGAGTTTACGGGCGTTTCGGAGCCTTTCAGATGCGTTACATGGGCTCCGAGGGGGTGTAAAGGAGATTTTGGAGGCATTTCAGGAAGCGTTACGGAATTTCCGAGGCTTTACGGAAGCGATACGCATGCGTTTTTAGGGGTTTAGAAGCCTCTCTGGTGCGTTATATGGGGCCCGAGGGGGTTTGAGCGGGATCTTGTGGCATTTCAGGAAGTTTCAGAAGATTTTGAAAGACCCCATCACATATATGTTTAAACGCCTCTGAAATATCCTATGATTTAAAGGTATTTTTAAAAACCCCTGATACGACCCTGATCTAAAATGCCGCGAAACGTCCCTAAAACCTCCGTAATCCCATTGAAACACCCTTGAATTAATCATAATCAATTTGAAAAGCCTCTGAAACCCTTTGGACGCTTTCTATACCTCCTGGAACGTACATGAAGACCCCTTAAACTCCTCTGAAATACTATCAAACGCCCCTTAAACTTCTAAGAATGCCCTTAAAATATTCGTAGAATACGCTAAAACTCTCTCAAAAGACTCTGAAATACATTGAAACGCCCCTCAAACCCCTTTCAACGCCCTCTAAAGGCTCTTGAGATCCCTTCAATTGCACTTAAAGCCCCTTGAAACGTCCCTGAAATCCCTTGATACTGTTGAAATGCCCCTGAATTCCTCGTAATCCCATTAACCGCCAACAAATACTGAAGGGTAGCCCTTAAAAGTCTCTTCAATTCCCCTGAAACAACCCCTTCAAACGCCTTGGAACCCCCTTTTTTGGGCTCATTGGGAACTTTCTGCAAACCCCCTTAGCTCCATCTCGATTTCCCAGGAGCAAGATCTGTTCTTGCGAGCTAGATTCCTTCATGAAACCCAAACTTAATTTATGCATAAATGTCCCTCTTTTTATGCCTTTTTTAATTTATGCAGTCCCTGCCATGTGCATAAAAAGGTTCCAGTGTTCTTAATGAACGGGTTGACCCTGAGGTCTCCAGAAGTAATCCCTAAAAGAACTCCACGGCCTTACATAATGAATGGACATGGACAGCCTCTAAGACATGTATAAAATCTTGCATTAAAAATGCAATACTAGCACGACGTCTGAACGGCTGCAATTTCATACTTGGGACCCATATGACTTCTCGACAACTTCTCTGAGCCATTCTAGAATCTAGAACGTCTAGAATAATGAACCAGACATGTCAAAAAGCCCTACATAAAATGCATGAAGGGCGTTTCAAGGGGACTCAGAAGGGTACTAGGAGGTCATAGAGGCGTTTCTGGGCATCCAAGGCCATTCCAGGGGGTATCAGGAGATCTCAGGAGTGTGACAAGGATGTCCCAGAGAGTTTCAGACGGTACCAGGTCTCAGGGAAATTTCGGGAGGTCTTAGAGGCATTCAGGGGGCCTCAAGGGTTTCCAAGGGGTCGCAGTAGCACTGCAGTGGGTTCTGAAGGATCTCAAAGGATTCTAGGGGAGTTTCAGAGTCTCAGGAGTGTTGCAAGCTGTCTCAGAGGTGTTACAGGGGGTCCCAGGAGGTCTCAAGCGAGCCAGGAAGGGTGTTTCATGGGATCTCAGTGACATTGCAGAGGGATTTAGGGGGTTTCAGGGGAGTTTCAGAGAGTCTCAGAGTGTACTAGGAGGTCACAGGGGGCTTCAGTAGGTTCAGGGAGTTTCAAAGGCATACCTGCAGGACTTAGAAACGTTTCACGGGGCTCCAGGGAATCTCAGAGGTGATTCAGGGAGTCTCTAAGAAATTCCTTCAAACATCCTTGACCTCAACTCAAATGCCTAGATTCGCGAATGAAGTTTCCTCAACATAGTCTTGACTTAATTTATACATAATGTTCCATATTATATGCCCCTTTTAAGGACAAACGTCTTGAAATCCCGCTTCAACCGTACATCAGAACTTCAAACGCACAAATCTCAAGAAGCAAGCTTCACACAACAGTGTATTTCATTATTCTGTTCTTGCTCACTCGTAACAAGCTTAAAATAAGATCAGGTGCGCTGGTTTTTTTTACAAAGAAATTTGAGCCCTTGAAATCGTGAGTAGGTGCCAAAGTCGGCCATTGTGGTAGCCATTTTGGGTTTCTAACAAGTCTGTCCTTAATTCATGCAACCTCACCCCCAACCTATGGCTTAAAAAGAAGTTCCAGCCAATATATTACTTTCATGTAGCAGTGGCATTGCCTACCAAATTTTACAGCAATTGAGAAATTCACGACTTCTGAATAACTTTGCTGGAGACATAAACTTTGTCGGTGATCTGGATCATGAGATAAAACAATTCAAAAAGTAAACACCAGCGCCACGTAGTGCTGGAATCACGTATCACACTTTCCATTTCTATTCGAGAATCAAAAGCTTTCTGTATAAATTTATTGAAAACAAGAACTTTCTTTTCTTTTTAATATGTCAAACATTTTGTATGTTCCAAGCTCAATTACGCCATACGATGCTGGGTCATAAGGCGATGGATCGTAACACCGAATGGTATTACGGGTCAAAACATTTGTTACATAAATACGACAAAATTGTTACCTAATGTGTTACATATTCTAAATTTGTGCGTTCTTTGTGTACTATTTGTAATTAAATCGATAAATGTTTTCCTAATTTGCATCTACATTTATAGTGCTCAGGTCAATTATAGACTTTTGAAATGCAATAGTACTTTAGTGGTGAACTTTCAGTCCAGTTCGGGCAACGATTAAGCAGTAGAGCTATAACACGTTCCTTGTAGCACGGACATCGAATTATTGAGTTCAAGTAATGAATCCCGAAACGATGGCCCAAATAAGATTGGAATTGCTAGATCAAAACAAGCTATGGACGCAGTAACTAGACTGTGAAGAAGAAGGTATCAGCCAAATGAAATACTATTCCAGGATTGACTGAAGAACTCAAACAAATCAAAGAAACCCGACCTCCTGTGAACGGAACATGCTATCCAGGGCATAGTGTTGCATATGGTTAATTTGTGATGTTGTCTTTTTGTGTATTTGTAGTGTTCTGTCATATTTTTTCGTAGCAGGGCGCGTCAAGCTAAAAATAAAATAGAACATTTGTAGGGCTCCATTTATATGGAGCTCATCTGAAAAATCCACTACATTGTTTCTATAGTAATACATGCAATAAAGGCGCGATTGCTTAGTCGTTAGTTAGTTTAGTTTAGTTTTGGCGTGAAAATAGTTCTTCGGCACCTTTTGTTGGAGTGGAAAGAGCTTCTTTACTTTTTTTATTTAGTTAGCAATGACTAACTAAAAGGCATGCAAACCGTCCACTAACAGGTACATCAAAATGGAGATGGTTTATAATGAAAACAGAATCAGGGGCCCAATAAGGATTAGAATTCCAAGACCAAAACATGCTATACACAGTAAAAATGACTGTAGACAAGAAGGCAATCAGCCAAATATAACATAATTCCAGGATTGACTAAAGGATCAAACCAATTACTTAAACCTCGTCTTCCTGTGATTAGGCTTTGTTATCCATTAGGGTATCAGGACAGCAGTTTTTGTCTAGTGTTGCATGTGTCAATTTGTGTCGTATATTATTTCAACATTTGCAGTGTTTCGTGTATTTTTATGTATGTCATATGGTTCTCAATGTGGAGCCCTAGCATTTGTAGGATTTCATGGTGTATTTTTTGTAACAATGATCGCTAGTTTTAAGCATTTTTTGTTAGATACAGTATTTGCCATTCAAGTCTGTTTCCAAATGCATGCAAGTTATGCTTTAAATGTGAAATGTAAAGGAAAACTATTCCAGACTTCGGAAAACAAAAGTAACTTATTTTCAAATGTGCATGGATGATCATTGAAATTGAAAAGCACGTTTAAATACATAGGAAAACTATAGCTAAAATTCTTCATAATAATGTGAATTTTGTATGAAGTTAGCGCACCAACAATAGGTTGTTTTTTGTTCCAGGTGAACGACCGGAAATATGTTGATCGGAGGGAGTTTTGCACACTCTCAGTCTTGAAAATTAAACGATTTATTTTATTCTACCCGACGTTTCGGCCATAGGAGGCCTTCTTCAAGCAAATATATACCACTTACCATGGCCGAAACGTAGGGTGAAATAAAATAAATCGTTTAACTTTCAAGACTGAGAGCGCCAAATAGGCTTTTTTTGTCTTAATATTTGGTCATTATTATATCACAGTTGATTATTATATTATTCATACAGACCAGACTGTAACCTCCATATCCACTACATGGGCTTGCATGAGCAAATAACAACAGCCAGGCTTGCTTTGATCAGTCTTCTCCATAGTTACCCGCAGTAGTTTTCTCCCTCAAATAACACATAGCAGGCCACGGTCTTCCACACCACACATGTACTAAATAAAGGCTAATCCTCCACAAATGGAAACTCATAATCCGCAGTTTATTTTACCTTTTCCTTTCAAGACACCATAACCACACACTTCGAGACAGGTTTTGCACTGCGGTCTGCCCATTAAAAGGTCCCAATTCCGCGCCAAGGTAGATCATTCTCTAGGTATTGCGTATCGAAACTAGTGTTAATCCATTACCGATGTACCTATTCATGGGCACTAATCGCGAAAAAAAAAAGAAAACAAAAACAAACTTGTCACCATTTTTTGGAAAATCGTCCCCTCCAAAAGCGATAACCAGCAGCGCACACACTAGAGTATTTCATTCACCAACTTGTTTTGGCCACCATTTTTCCCCCATTCACGAGATATGAGGTGCGCTACCTTCACTATACACACTACACCGCTAAGCTGAATTACTGCCAGGACCGATGCCTGACTACACTGTAGCAATGAACTTTTCCTCAGGTGCATTGAATTGTTGATGATTCGTCGTCCCTCTCGGCCTGTTCGGTGCTGCTCGGTGGTTGTTGGGATTTACATAATTTCCTGCACCCCCACTTCCCCTGTCTCCCAGTCACCCGCCCACCCCCGCACTCCGTCGTTTTCCACTCACGCTCGCACGCACACGAGATTCGTCTTCGTCATATTTTCCATCGCAGGATGTCATGGAAAGGAAAAAACTTCTCTGCAAAAGACACTCGCGGGTTGCTTGGATATTTGCGGACACTGATAAATTTTACGCAAAAAAGTCCATTTTTCACCGTTTCGAGCACACCTGCCCTGCTCTTCGTCCCTTTTTTCCACGAAAAAGAAAAAAACTACAATCCCTTGAAAAACACTAGCTCACACACTCGAGCGAGGGGGACCAGGACCCTTCATCGTCTTTGCACTCTCGGTGGAGGCCATTGAAAGCGCACACGGAAATTCTCCTCCCACCACCACTAACCTCTTCACCCCCTGCAGGAAAACGGAGATCTAAGCAAGCGAGGTGCACTCTTTCCTTCGACTCAGCCTACCTGGATTCATTTTCATTGCTTCCTTCCTGACTTCCGTCGCGGGCACTAGAACCGACGACGACCGTCGCCGAGGCTGCAAAGTGCTCTGCTGCTGATTCTTCCAGTGCTTCTTCTTCCGATGGTGCTGCCACAACACTCAATCACCATCACCATCGTCCTCCTTTGCGAGACACTTCCTTGCACCACCGTCGTCACACAATCGTCACGATCGCGGTGGCCTACTGTGCACTACCCCCGGGGAAGTTGTAGCACACACAGGATCGACTCCCCAAATCCGCGAAATGGTTCAGGTACTTGCTTTCGTCCCGGACCGTCACCGTCGTCACCGTACCGACGAGGAACCTCTTGCCTTTGGGTCGTACGTGAGGAGTCGCGAGAAAACGAGAAAATGGAGTCGTCCGATGGAAAGTCGAGTTTTTCCTCCTCCTTGGACACTGGTGGTTGTGTTGTGTGTGAAAAGTGTGTGCGCGGAACGCGGGTGAAATGCGCAGGGTTTTGTGTGGGAAATATTGCGACTTGTGCGATCGGTGGTGATTGTGTCATCGCCGTGTGCGTGTATGGGGTGGTTGATGGCTGGTTGTGTGCGTGAGCATGTGCTGCGATGGATTGCTTTTCCTTCTAAAGCTTTCAGTACACGCTTTGCCAATATGTGCAAATATTTGGCTATTTGACGTATCAGACGTTAGCAGACGTTTGCCGTTTGGCTATTATTTGTCAATGGTCAGTACACGTATGACAAACAATTGGCAAACTCACATTTGCACATGTTTGCCACTCGAGTACTGATCGGAGTTGCAAACATGACCAAATATTTGCTATATTACCTTACTTGAAAAGTGCTCAATTTGAAATATTAGCAAATATTCGCCGTGACAAAGTTGGGCAAATATTTGCACAACAATGTTATTGCAAATTTATTTGGTCAGTACACGCATGCCAAATAAATTTGTCAAATTTTCCCAAATATTTGCACATTTGGCAAAGCGTGTACTGAAGGCTTAACAGTGGGAAATTTCGGAAGGATTAGGGGTTGATTGGGTGATGTTTTGCGACTGCGGGGGAGTTTTATGGCAGTAGTGAAAAGGATAAAACTGTCAAAGCAGAAACGAGGGGTGCGTTTTGAAGGATCTGACAACAAAATGCGCCCGGCTCTATATAAAAGTTGGTTATTCCATCAATTCGAATTGATCGTTCGAGAAATACGGTCTACGTCACCATACTCTGTGAATGAAATTGCGTTTCTTCACGGGATGGTCGCTGAATGTTTTGTCTATTACATGCGTTTTTTTTACGACTAGAATCACTTGGCATGATACGGGACCTCGCGTCGCGATGCAGGCGACTTGCTCCGCCAAAGCTCCTGCTCCACTCCTCAATGAGGCAGCATCATACAACTGCCCAACTCGTCATGATGCTTACTGTTATCGACGCTTGCTAGGGGAAGGACACCCAAGGGGAATGTCACTAATCTTTGTGTTTCGAGTTTAAGCTCCATCGTATTTCTCATTGTTGTTTGGCTCATTTTATTTTCCTCCAAACAATGGGGGAATAATCTACTCAACAGACACCTGAACAGAAAGGTCCAGGTAGTGCAAGGTAAAGATAGCCTCCTGCAAAAAAGGGGAGAGCCAGGACTACTCTTTCCTCGACCCTCTAAACAACATTTCCAAACCCTGCGTCTCTCCGGAACCACCAAGAAGACTTTGTTTAAGAAAGTGGCTAGTGCATATCACACCCTCACGATTAGCTAGGAAGCCTACAGCAACGATAGTAACGAATATTAATGATTCGCTTTGGGGAGTCCACTAAAGCTCAGCCAGTTTCCCGATCGACTCCGCTCCGTTCCGACTAAAGGTACTTTTTGTACTGACATTAGCCAGATCGACATTTAGCATGGCCAGTGTCTCTTGCAGGACATGTTTCCACTGGTTCATGAAACGGCTTCCCCATTCCACGACCCAAGCATTGAAGTCACTCGCTATTACCACCGGCCTTCGCCTTGTCAGCACGGTTATCATACAGTCCAGCATTTGTGTGAACTGCTCGATCGACTACCGCGGAGGCACATAACAGCTAGAGAAGAAGACCGTTGGGTACTCGTTTAGGTGCGCTATGATGGGGATATCCGTCCCCCACTCAGAAACCGCCTGGCAACGCAGTAGCTGAGCTGCCCCACAGTGGCCATGACTACCTGTGTCCCTGCCGGCCCCTTCCGTAGTCGGACGGCTGCGGTGGCCACCTGCATGTCGCACTGTTGTGGCAATGCCGTGACGAGCTCTTCCGCTTCGGTGACCTCGTCTAGGGTTTTCACCTTCATAGTCGACTCTTGCGTAAGAGCCCTCACCTTTACCCCTTCGCCAAGGACCTCTTCCACCAAACTTTTGCAGGCGGCGCCCTTGCGTTCTTTATCGCGATCGCGCTTCAGCTCCAGGATCATCTCACCTGCGCACGACCAGTTCCACGAGCTTGGACGTCCGAGTACTTAGACTGTTGTTTTGTTGACGAGCGTTTCGCTTTTCTTGCGCTTGGCAGCTACGTTTTTACGCCTTTTTGGCGTCCCTGACTTCCTCGACCTGCGGCTATTCCTTCTTCCTCTTCCGCTCGACTTTCGTCCAAGGGGGGTCCTCCCCTGTTTCACCCTACTCTGTGGTTGCTGAGAGTTTAACAACGGTTGTCACCCCCTTTTCCCTTCCATTCGGGACAGGCCAGCCTTTTCAGGTCTACCCTTCCCAGCTTTCCAAGACGCCTGGCTGGGATCCGAGTTGCCGGCATTACTGCCGACACAGGCAAGGCTCTGCTTCCGTCGGTAAGTATCCCAGACTCCGGAGCACTTCTGTAATTTTTCGCTTTCATACCCGTCCTGCTTGTTATAGTCCATATAAACTTTTCCGCAGCAGGCATACACAAGGTCACGACTGTCCCGATTAGCGAAACGTGTTCGTTCGTTTGGGCAACTGACAACTGATCAAAGTGCGCTAGACACACGCAACTGATGAAAATTAAAAAAAAAGGTGTGCAAGCTTCATCACGGTCATGATCACGGTTGGAGCCTAAATCAGGGGTTCTCAAACTTTTTCAGCTTGCGACCCACTTTTGATTGTCATAGAATTTGGCGACCCACCAGCACGTTTTTGCATAACATAAGTCATTTTAAGAAACTCGGACTGGCTTTGAGACATTTCTACGCTTTCACAGGTTTTGATAACCGCACGATTTTTTAAATATTTTTTATTTGGAGTGCTCTTATCGTTTCTTTTTTATTTTGGAAAAGTCAGTGAGCTGCCCAAAAGATCAGTTTCAGTACACTCTTTGTCTTACGAATTTGAGATAAGTTTCAACGTTTCTATTATAAATTTATGCAGTCCGGTTCCATGCAACACTAAAAGAAATTACAGATTGTATGTGTTCTATTATACATTTTGGAAATACATTAGTGACCCGATTTTGTCAGCCCCTTTTCGAAACACATGTTTTGCTCTCTGCAAAAACTTAAACAGTATTTCAAACTTTTTATCACTGTATGTTCTGCATCTCAGTTTTAGGTTGATGATAAACAAAAATAAATTAATTAAAATTTGACTGTAAGATAATGAGAGCAAAAAGTTTGTCGCTAAATGGGGCTGACAAAATCGGGTCCTTACTGTAATGAAAACATAGAATTTATACAAAGACTTTGAAAACATACTGATTTTTCACGCTTCTGCAAAACTTTATTGATTGATTGATTTATCTCTATAATAAGGCTTTCAGCCCTTGGCTGGTTCGTCTCTTTTGTGCAAAACTTTAAAAAATTTCCTCAAACTTCAAAGAAATGTAATTATCTATATAGCGTTAAAATTTCAATTCCATATTCACGGCATGTAGGTTAACACCAAATCCTCGAGCAGTCGCGTCTTCGGCCACCCTCAGCGACACCCTGCACACGCTGTGTACCACAAGCGAGCTTTTTTCATAGTGCGTATACTCAGTACACGGCGCGACCGCTCCCGGGTTAATATTAAAGTACTGCTGGGTTGTCAGATCAGTCCTCTTGAAATGTTTATTCAGATCCTTTATAAATAATTATTTCACTTCTATTTTATTGAAATATTTTTTCCAGGGATGGAGACGAACCAGCCTTAGGCTGAAAATCTCGCTAATAAAGGAAAACAAACTTCTCCGCTGTTTTAATTTCTAAAATTTATTGATATTAAGCAGAAGTTACCGAAGTTCGGTGAAAATAAACAGAAAATTCGGTACAGATTATTATTCGTTGGTTTCTCGCCGAAATTTGGCAATTTCTTCCGCTGATTTTTGGTATTTTTCTGAAATTGCTGAATTCGGCGTGTAAATCTATCTGAAGATAGAAACTGCAAGCATGAACTTCAACTGTTTTTTTTTTTCAGAACACAAGGTCAATACACGCCAGACCAAGACCTTATTGCAAATTTTTGAATTGAATTTAGGAGAAACCTCATTTCTAGAACGATTTCTCAAAAGAGTATTCGAAAATTATAAAATGACTAAAAATATTATTTGACATAAGTTTATTAAAACATTAATTACAATATCACTGAAGCCTTCGCGACCCACTAAATATTAGCCCGCGACCCACCTGTGGGTCGCGACCCATAGTTTGAGAAACGCTGCCGTAGACCAATGTTGCATACCATCGCATCGAATCTATTCAACGTAACTAAGTAAGTTCTTGAATATTCACGCTAGTTTACTTCCAATTGCAGAAACATGCACTGCCTAGAGTGCGTAATAGAGTCAACACATCATTTATAGTGCTAGTAATCCACGAGTTATGGTCAAAATTGTCAAGGCGGCTGGCATATTAGGCCAAGGAACGGTACACATACCCTAGATAAGAAATAAATGACAAAAGTAGTTTGACTCTTGAAGCGATCGGTTGTTTTACTGCCCGCTAATAGGTTACGGGCCTGCCCGAGTTGTTCTAGCAATCGATCAAGATGGTGAAGAATTTTTTTTCTAGCCCGAAGAAAATTTCGGAAAATCTCTTCAAGAATTCTACCGTTTACCTAGAGGTCGAGGAAGAAATCGAAGCAGCCTCTGAAAATTATCCAGTATTTGAAAAACTCTTCGGAAGAGCTCCCAATGTGATTCGATCGAATAAAGGGGATGAGCACCAGAACGAAACTCTGGATCGTTATTGTCGTCGACAGGGGATCATCCAGCAGTTCAGCACAGCGTACACCCCGTAACAGAACAAAGTTTTAAAGCGTAAGAATCTCTCACTAGTGGAGATGACCCGCTGCATGATCCTGGACGCATAGTTACCAAATAAGAATTGGGCCGATGCAGTGAATACGGCCACATACGTGCAAAACCGTTTGCCAACGAAGCCTACACTGTCAATCCCTTACAAGATCTGGACTGTAGAAAAGCCTGATCTCTGCCACCTCAAGATATTTGTGTCGTGACCCGACCACGGACCTGACAGATAAGGGAATGCCGGAATCTTTGATGGCCAGCTTGATAAAAAGCCTTCAAAATTTCCTTAAAAATTTGCTTCTAATTTTACTTTATTTTCTTTTCTCCCATCTATCTCCTATGAAATCTGTCACAAAACTGAATGGTCTTTTCCCTGTTAAATCTACGCCTACTAAATTTTTCAACCATTCAAATAATATTCGTTCATGGTTATCTCATTCTCTACAATTTGGCTTGTATGGAATCCATGGAAGTAGCGTTCGAAGTTTCAAGCGAAATCCAATAATAAGTTGTTCGTGGACTACTCGGTTCATATCCATTTCCTGAAATTTCTCCGATGAACCCGCTGTTACAGTACCCGAACGAGCTGATGACGATGCCCTATTCCGGTTGATCCCACGAGCGATGAAGAGTGGACCGGCGATAATTGCAGTGTGGACGATTTCCACAGCTTGGAGACGACCAGGACGAAACCATTCGGTCATCGAGCAGAATCTGCCTCTGGCTAACGAAGGGCAAAATGAGATTAGTGACACACCCGACGTTCGTCGATCCAGCCCTGCGACCGAAGAGATCGCACCACAGCGATTTATGACTGTCCAGAAGTACTGCGAGCCCCGTTGGTTCGAAGAAGCTACGAAGGTTGCAAGTGGGTGTACAAGAGGAGGATGCCCGGATAAAAAATTACCATTCTTTACATGGTAAATATTATTAACAAATGACTGGTTTTATTGTTCACAATAAAACACATAGTAGATATATTGTTACTTTTTACAATAGAAATCAAGCCCATATAGTTCGTACAATAAGTGAACATTAGCTTTATTAGTGACTGATTGATTCGATTGTTTTTCAATAGTTCTATAATAATTTAAAGTTACTATCAGTAAAAATTAATTTAAGTTGTTTTTAAATAGTTGCAAAAGTGCCTGCAAAGTTCTCATGGACTTTTTATTAAAAAAGAGTTTATTCCTCAATTACACCTAAAAACAATTTGTAACAAATGAATAACAATAACGCAGACAGACGTTCTAGCTCGAACAAATTTATTCAAATTTTCTATGTAAATTTTCACTAGTGACACCCTGAGACGAGACTCGCGAAGACGGTCTTCTTTTTCTCCAGTTTGTTATTTTTTTCTTCTTCCTATCTGTGTTGACATTATGTTTTGGGCTGGTGGTTCAAACACGTACGTGACCGCATCACCTCGCATGCAGTGTGATTGAATCCCATTCACGCACAAAATCATGTTGAGGTGAAATTTTGCATCGCCAACCATCGCCAAGCTAAGTAATCATTGGAGTATTTTGTGTTCAATTTATTTTTGACACTACAGGAGAAGAAAATGCTGCTCGGAGTGAATTTTGGCTTCAGAATTTATCTCGAATAGCAATACTTTCCTCATTTTAGGTAACGTAATCAAACGGGCTACAACTGACAGCTCAGTTGAGCTACACTTGACGTTGCTTTTTTTCCTCTTCGCGAGTCTCGTCTCAGGTGACACCTAGGCAACCGATTGCCACAGTGCAGTCGCGTGCAGTTGACAGTTTGAGAAACCACGTGCTTCCAGCCGCTTACTTACCACCCAATTCACCACCCACCGAAAAATAAAATCAAAACAAACACTGTCAAAATCATTCCTACATTTGCGTCACATTCACAAAGATTTCCCAATGCGAGTGAAGTTCATCCAAATGCAGTTTTATTCAAACAAATCTATGTAAAATAAAAGTAATAATGTGTAAAATATTTTACAAGAGTCCTGCGCTAATTTGTGCAAAAGATTTAAGACATTAAATAAAAGTCATTTACTCTGCACAAATTATGTGGAAACATTATTAGCGTGCAACATGTGCGGTCTTTTCCCGCCATCCGGCTGGAAGACGACCGTGGTGACAGTTGATGGTCGCAACCTGTCGCAACGCACATGTGAGGCAGCGATTGAATATGAACGTCGCTAACGCCATCTGTTCGCTGATTGCCACTTGGCAATTTGTGGCGGCCATGTTTTTTACACAAGCTGCTGAGTCAAACTTGAACGTCTGTCTGCGACAATAAGTATTATTGTTGCTTGGTTCATGTTTGTATAATCAAATACAAAATCACTTGACACATTTTTTATAGTTTTCGTTTTAAATTTGAGTACAGTAGATGTTTCGGTTATCGAATGTTATTTGCTAAAACTGACAGACGTCAAGCCGTGTTGGCAGAGGAAGCTCTCAATGAATAACTGAGGAAGTACTTATAGAAAACTAGCTGAAAAGCAGCCCGAGCAGGAGAAAATAGCTGAAGAATAACAAACTCAGGTATGAAAAACCGAATACCTACAACCTGAATGAGGTATTAAGAAGCCCTGCATAAGAGGTAAAATACCTAAAATAATAACTGGTGTATATTCAGTGAATAACACGTGAATAATGACACCAGGTATGGCAATACCTAGATAATAATCTGTGATTTTTTCATACAAATAGTGATTTTTCCATAATTGAATAATACCTCAATCAGTCCTCAACACCAAACCAATAACTCGATGAGGTATTTAATCAATACCTGCAAAATACCAAAGTAAGTTGTTTTCAATTCAAGAATAACCGACCAATATCTATTCTTGGTATGATACCTGACTTTGGTATGCTGCAGTTATGTGTCAGTTACTCGTCCCTGCTCGGGAGGTTTAGCCAAGTGAGGATGTTAAGACAAGAAAAAGATGAACAATGATTTTTCTAATGTTTTCCAATAAATTAAAGGAATCTAGTAAATAGTAAACTGCCATTGATAACAATACAAATACAATTTGTTTAATGGGGTCAATTGAACCGATGTTAAAATAAACATGCAATAATATTTGTTGTTATGTAAACAGATTTCGCCTTTGAAAAACCAAAGAATTCATATTTCTCGGTAACATTTTTCTCCAGCATTTACAGATACTAATGGCCACATGAATTGTGAACGATTTATGGTATGGATCATACGACCTGAGGTCTGACTTGTGATATTTGGCAGTTATTTGAAAAGATTGAAGATAGATCTTATCAACAGCTGCCAAGCAATACATACCAGACATACATCAGAGTGTTTGATTCTTATCATAAAATGTGCATATCATTCTGGCGGACGTTAGTGCTCGTAAATGCTGGATATAAATGTTAGCGGGAAATATAAATTCTATGAATTTTCAAAAGCGAAAACTGCTTACAAATAACAACAAATATTATTGTATTTTTATTGTAACAACGATTCATTTGACGCCATTCAATTAATTGTATTTGTATTGTAAGAACAATGAAAAAACATTAAGGTATATTGTTTTCTTTTGAAAATTGCCCTAAAAATGTCTCATAAAAACACAATACATTCTATTGTTTTTCGCGAAAAAGTGTATGAAAATTTTCTCAAAATTTTATGGTTAAGATACATAACGACCACCATTTTTTATTGTAAAAGTGCCATTTACCATTCGCCGAATGGTATAGAACAATAGGGGTGATGGTGAGTGTGCTGTGTAAATTACAATATGTTTAATGGTGAATATTTTTCGAAAAAATGGTGTTGTAACAATAAAATTTATCGTATTTTTATAATACTTTTTATCAGGGTGGACGGTGATGGCAATATCTTCCAATATAAGGCCAGGCTGGTTCCCATGGATTCTGTCAGAGATATACGGTAAGGACTACGACGAAGTGTTTGCCTCCGTTGGGAAGCAGACTACCGTCCGCACACTGCTGTCGATCGCCGCTAGAAGGAAGCTACAAATGAAGCACGTGGACGTCAAATCGGCTTACCTGAACGCTGCCGTCATACGCATATTTGTCCCATGTTATATGGGAATCCCATATAACATGGGACAAATATGCGTAGAACGGTAGTACAAAGGTTAGTAGGCACCATTTGTGAGGCAGTTGACTGGATTCCAAACTGGTGTCAAGGACGATGTATGTCCAAGGTCGTGACCCAACCTGTGAATTCGGGCTGTATTCACTGTCGTATGCCGCCTTAAGCTCGTTGAACAGGTGATGTGTTGAAACTCCTTCGTTTTAGATGGCAGACGACGGAAGATGATAGCATTTTGTAGTCGTAGTTTTGGAATTACGGTCGAATTTACAAGTTATAGTGGAAAACCTGACAGAAAAGGGGTCAAAACTTTGTAACGTCACGGTAGAATGTGTCTAATACATTCATCATAGATTTTTCCTTCTTTTAATCATAGGCTATTTTTTTTTCAAGTTGTACTGTCATAAAAAATAGTGGCATGACCACTAGTTCATAATCTTATACATTATTCTTCGGCCACATGATCTGGAACCAATAGTTCAATAAAGATATTTTTGTTCTTTTGGCTATTGGCTGTTATTTTTATTTATATTGGTTGGATAGTTTGAAAAAGCGTCCAGGAATTTGATAAACTTAGATATCTTTACAAAAATAGTGTTTATTTTCCACTAAGTGTACTGGTTCTCTAAAAGGCAGAATGAGATGTTATCAGCCAAACTCGTTCATTCCGGGAGTAACGGCATGATTTTCCTGCAATTAAGCAAATGTACAATTTATTATAAGGAAATTTGTTATGGAATTCGGGGAAATGTCATAGAGTCGCAGCGCTGAGCAATTCTGATCGAGAACCATCAGCCAAATTCCCACACTCTCTTGTGCTTCTGGTCTCTATTCACATTACTTATGTGCATTACTGCCACAAACTAGTTCTTCTTTTGGTTCATCTTGTCAGAAATCCGGTTCATCGGCATTTACTTCAGCATGTCATTCATTTCGTATATCTAGTATTGCATCGTTATTACTATAAAACCAGAAGGGTGATACCGGTGTCAAACTCGGTATATTGCCGCTCTTACCATCCTTGTTTTTGATACCCACTTTCTAGTCAGATTACTCTACTTTGCTCCTGATTTTCGGGTGTGTGGCCTTGTGTGTTGCTATGCTTATTTCGCAAATTACACATTTCAATCGAAATGATTGATTTTGTTGATTATTTCTTTTTGTTTATCACTTTGTAAGCTATACACGTAGCGGCGAAGCATTGTCGACGTTTCACGTTCATTGTTGTTCTTTTTGACACGATTTTAGCAAAAAGAGCAAAACATTGGACGTTATGTTGAATCGAATACTGGGGTGATGATTCTGGTCCTTTTTCATGTCCCTTCAATGATACTGAATCAACAATTCCTCGCCTCGCCAAGGCCCGTGGCGCAGTGGTCACACGTTCGCCTCATAAGCGGATGGTCATGCTTTCGATCCCTGCAACGGCACTTGCAATTTTTCTTCAGCTGTTTTTCCCACTGAAAATCTCAGCTCAAGCTCAAGCTGGAAACAGCGGAACCTGACCTTAACCTATACTGTAATTTAGGTTTAGTAACTGACGAGTAATAAAAATCCTCGTCACAACACTCGGATCATGGATGCAGTCGTCCATCCTTGGGCCGCGTCCAACATTTGCAAGATTGTTCTGCACCTGGACCACCCATTTCGTACCTGCCCTCCAGGTATTCTTTGACCATCCGGATCTCTTGTGAACACCAGCTCTGCAGGGTTGTTGTCCATCATTATCACATCCATCGTATCCCTCCAGCTTTTGCGACTTTTTGGTTGCTAGGTTCGCCGTAGATTTCAGCAAGCTCGCGGTTCATTCTTCGTTGCCTCACACCATTCTCCTGCACACCGCTCAAGATGATCCTAAGCATCCAACGACATTTCGAGTGCTTGCATGTCCTCCTACAGCAGAGTCCAGGTCTCGTGGCCGCGGAGAACCACCGGTCTTATAAGCGTTTTGTACATGTACTTATAAGCGTTTGATGCGAGGGTGAACTTTTCTCGACTGTAGGTTCTTATGGAGCCCATGGTAGGCCCGCATTCCACTGATGAAGCGCCTTCGTATTTCACGGCTAACGTTTGTGTCTGCCATTAATAAGGGTTTAAGGTAAACGAATTCTTCCAGCACCCCGAACGTGTCCCTATCTATCGTAACACTGTTGCCTAGGCTTGCCCTGTCGCTCGCAGTTCCACCTGCCAGCATGTACTTCGTTTTCGACGCGTTAACCATCAGTCCGACCTTCGTTGCTTCACTTTTAGGTGGGTGTACAGTAGTGTGGGTCATCGGAAGCGTTTTCTCAGATCAAAACTTTTTTGGTTCCGTTTCGGGTCCTGAGTGTCTGTGCAAAATTTGAGCACGATCGGTTGCGTCTACACTTTGCGCATTGCAATTGAAATTTGTATGGGATTTTGTATGGGAAAACATACTTTTTTGCATTTTAGCTATAAGTTGAAAAAGTTTGTCTGAAACTTTTTAACCGATACTGTAAAATGATAGCCTAGGATGTTCTGAAGAACTTTGTTGAAGACCGCAAAACGATCCGATACTTGTAAAAATAGTTATAACCAACGAACCGCATGCATGTGTTTATGTTTTAACATGTAAAGGAATAACAATAGCAACAAAATCATGATGTTTCGCCAAGCAATGCCAACGCTATAACTTTTTTTCATAAGCATCAGATCACTTCGCGGTCTTCGACAAAGTTTTTCAGGACACCTTAGGCTATGTTTTCACTTTAACGGTTTAACGGTTTTAGAAAATTTCGAGCTTGTTATGCGAGAAATGCGAAAAAGTGTGTTTTCCCATGTAAAACCCCATACAAACTTCAAACGCGATGCGCAAAACGTAGACATAACCGATCGTGCCCAAATTTTGCACACTTATTTGGGTCCTGAAATGGGATCAAAAAAGCTTTGATCGGATGGGATACCATTGAATTTTTCACTTTTCCATATAAACGATGACCCACTCTAGTGTACAGTTCTGCCAACGTTCCAAATGTTCTAGCAATAATGTCCATAACATTCGCAAAACAGACAAGTTGGTCGGATTTCGTGAAAATCGTGTCCTGGCTGTTGAACTCAGCTCGTCGCAAACACCTTCTTGGGCGATATTGAACTGCGAACCGTATACTATTCAGATGTTCTTCGTAGTGCTACTTCCACCTTTCGATCAACCCCTCGTCCGTCCGTCAAGAGGCTCCCGTCCTTATCCCTGCACATTTTGGCTCGCGTCACCAAGCCATTATTGTGAGATGCGTTGAGCTTCGGCCGTGTTTCTTGGGAACGGCACAGCAGTTCCATTCGTTCGTCCTCCGCTGCTGCGGCGCTTTTTCCCCCGAAAGGATTGTTTTTGGACAATTCTCTAAAACATTTCCACAAAGATTCGTACGGAGATCCCTCTTAAACTTCAACTGAAGATTCGTTCAAAATTTTCATTAGAGATTCCTCCAAATGCTCTTCCAGAGTTTTCTGTCTAAAAGCTTCAATGGAGTTTACCATAAATTCTGGGAATTCTTTCAAGGAACATGTTGCCCTTTACTGTCATTTACCAGATTTGTTGGTATGTCTGGAACACTGTAGAATTGACAAAACTAGAGATGAATTTGTAAAAAAAAACGCAACCTGGTGGGATTCGAACTCACGACTCCGTATTCGCTAGACCGGCGCTTTAACCAACTATAAGCCTTATGACAGGCAATGATTCTGAGGAATGGAAACCCAAACTGAATTTAAGCCCTTGAGAATTTCCAGAAACCCCTCCAAGTCCGACATGTTTCCAAAAATTCCACCAAAATTGTTTTAGAAATATTATTCCTCAATTCTTCTCGAAACTTCTAATAGGACATCTTCATAAATTTCCCTAGCAATTACTCAGAAAACTTCGCTAGGAAATGCTTGCTCCAGAAATTTCTTCAATATTTCTGCTGAATCACTCTGGAGATTCTTTCAACAAGTTCTCTTATATTTTGCCAACCTCCAAACATGCCATTGAAAATACATTCAAGAATTTCCTTCAGGAGTTTTCCAAGGAGCTTCTGTAAGAGTTTCTCTGGTTGCATCTGATGGAATTCCTCCAGGAATCCTTCCAGAAGTTTCAAATCCCCAAACGCAATTCAAAAGATTCCTTACATTTTTTTTTGTAGTGACGTTCAAAACTTTTTGAGGTTCTTTGAAATTTACAGGATTTTTTTGAATAAGTTGATTAAAAATTCCTTAAACTATCTCAGAAGTTCCTTTTTATCTGCTACTAATTCTGCTAAGAGTTTTTGCAGGAACTCAACCAAGTATTTCTTTGAAAATTCTATCAGGAGTTAAATTAGAAGTTGTTATAGAAACTTTTTTCAGGAGTTATGTTACAAAACACACAAAAAATATCTTAAGAAACTCCTTGAGGGTTTCCTGCCAGAATTTTTCCAGGATTTTTTCCCTGTTACTATTTCTCTTGCAGTTCTTTCAACAATATCTTCCAAAATTTCTCCCGGAGTAAAATTCCATTGAGAATGACGAAATAAAATAACACCTTCTGAAGGAATTCCTAGGATTTTCCGAAGAAATGCCAAACAAAAAAAAACTGAAGAAACCACTAGCGAAACTTCTGAACATCTCCTAGATGCGTCTCTTTTTGAGCATGTCTTCCCTCCCACTTCTGTGCACTCACTTGACCCAGAGAACCTCCTGGAACAATTTCTGAAGAAACACCTAGAGCAATATTGAAAGGAATTTCCAGATAGATTATTGCGAAAATTCCTGGAGAAATTCGAAGGACCTCCTCAAGGAAGTCCTAAATGAACTTCCAAAGAAATTTATCATTTGACTGCTATAGAAATTCCAAAAGAACTCCCGTAGAAAATCCAGCAGAAACTTTTGCATTAGTTCGTGGAATAATTCATGAAGGAATATATGCAGGGACTTCTGAAAATATTTATGCATTAATTACTGGAGAAATAGTTGAAGTTAAGTGTGGGAGCATTTTTAGAAAAAACTGCCGAACAAATCCCTGCAGGAGTTTTTAGAGCAATTAGTGGGAAAAAAAACTATTGGAGGAGTTTGTAAAGCAACTCGTGAAGCAAATGCAGAAGAACCCCTGAAAAAACGCCCAAAATAATGCCTAAACGGAATCCTGCAGTAATTTCTAAGGGAACTCTTTTATCGCGCTTTTACGCGCTTTTACGAGCGCTAAAGGCCGCCAGAATGTTAATCTGTTTTCTGGTAGGGATCAGCCGATTTGACGTTTGGCTTGTGTCGTTTGGCAGCTGATCGAAAAGATCGATCATCGTTCCTATCGGTCAACTGTCAAACGACACAAGCCAGATGTCAATTCGGCTGATCCCTGCCAGAAAGCGAGAAAGGTTCTGGCGGCCATTAGCGTTCGTAGAATGCTGGATATAGAAAAAAAATCTGAGGAAACACCTAGAGAAATTCCTGGTTGATTATCTAAAAATATTCCTTAAACCAAATCTCAAGGAATTCTTGAAGGAATTGAATTTATCACGCCGAGCTGCAAGAAGTATATTTTAGATCTGTAATGTGCGCATTACGCTTGAGTTTTGAAATTCATTCATTCTTAACGGTCTTATAATAAAACTTCGATGATAGAAACCGAAGTAGTGAACTAGCTTCAAATGAAATGAAAGAAGAGGAAGATTACTCCCAAGAAACAGAGAAACCTGAATCACAGTTTCTTAAGTTGAAGTTTGCTTAGGAGTTGTTTATTCTACTCTTATTCAACTAAAATGTTTGCTGGGCTGTTAATATTATAGATAGTAGAGTAAACATAGATCCGCGGACACCGCTGACTAAAATGTTTCAAGGGTGTAAGTAGTAATATTCAAGAGTGCGACGGTTGAATATGACGTCATGCGCTCCATTGATGTTGTCCAAATCGTGACGTCATGCTCGTTTGGATACAGATTTTGACAGTTCGTTTGGATACAACGGATTCATCAACACGGATCTATGTTTACTCTACTATCTATAGTTAATATCAATGTGAAGTCACAACACTAGTTTCACACAATTCCAACAGAGTGCTCTGCTATACCACAAGATGGCCCATTTCACACCCTGACATGACACAGCCTACCCTGCGCATTCGTGAGTGCCCGTGCGGCACTCCCTCGTACCCAGTCTGGACCGAGGAAAAAGTCAATGTAATCTTAAGAATAGCAAACTCAACAGCTTCATTCGTGCTATCGCTGCAGAATTCGAATGGTTCTGGATTACTTTGGCTATTGGCTAAGTAGAATTAGTGCGTAGTGTGTAGTGCGAGCCGCGGGCTATCGAAATTTGGTAAAATCCGCCGGAAACGACCCCGGAAAGGGCCATTCGGGGGCGTTTAAAGTCCGCGGGGCCAGTTCGGGGCCCTGGTCGCTTTTTTTCTGGCTGAAGGAAATGTCGTCCGTTGTCTCTTGTTGAAAAATTTACTGCGCGAGTGCTCTGCAAACGGAGTGGATGGGCGTGTGTGCGTGCGTGGATTGGACGTGAACTCTCTGTGGGAGTGTGTTGGTGTGAGTGCGAAGGTGTACGGATAGGGAAAAAGTGGAATGGTGTTTGCGATTTTTTTTCGTTTTCGGTTTCTCTTGGTAGCACAGAAAAGGCAGGAGTTGGAGTAGAGAAGAGTGAGCCGACGGTTGTGGGGGTGGTCCGCCCGCTGCTGGAAGGGAAGCCGAGCGAACGAGATTCAATTAAAGCATCATTTGATAATGGATGACACTTTTTTCTGTATACGATTTCGGTGTGTTTGTGACTCGTGTGTCGCGTGAGACAGGTTTTTTCGGGGCTAATGGATGCAGAATGAAATCACAAATTAGTGCGATCGGACGGACGGACGGAACAGTTATTCACGAGAAAGCAGAGACCAAAGCACTCTTGGCCACTGCCCTTTAAAGAGCAAGTTCCAATTAGAATGTGTAAGTTTGAATCGGTGTGATATCAAGTGCATGTGAAACACGAGAAGACGAACAGCGCAGTGCAGAAATACACAGCAGAAGAAGGCAGCTGCACCTTTCTGGAGGACCGTCATCTTGGTTTTTTTCGCTCCCTCATTATCATAAAAAGAGTCTTGTCGCGTCCTACGATATATGGAAGAAAAAAAAACGAGGCTGCTAGGGCTGCTGTTTCTCGAGAGTCCGGGAGGGGCCCCCTCTACCGACAAACCAAGTGGAGGACGAAGCAGGCGAGGATGACTATTCGACGACGGTGACGACGACGATGAGAGACATCAAATCAGCAGAGCAAAGTAGGCGCTGCGGTGGGTGAGCAACAACGCAACGGTGGGTGCTTGCTAATTAGGGTGGCTACTTTGATGTGTGTGGTGGTTATTTTACCTTGGAATGGTATAATTACATGTTTGTCACAAGTGGCGCTGGTTGGCTGGCTGGCTGGCGGTCAGTGATTGAACAATGAATGGTGAAAAATGGGGCAGAAACGTTGTATGTTGAGGCAGAAAATCAAATCGAATGACTTGATGAGGTGGGTCTTGATGAAAACTGTGATTACTTTGTCGGTTTGACGTAAGGTGCTATTGTTTGCATTTTACTCGGGTGGACTGACTCGCTACAAGATTGAAGAAATCGAAACAGTGGAAATGTGTTCGTTGGCACCCTCAGTGAACTGGGAATAATGGCGTGTTTAGCACTAATGTTTAATATTCTTATGTGGTATGTGATGCATTAGAGCTACCTTAAATTAATGCATAACGAGGTCAGTCAATACCAGAGTGGTTATTAGTTTATGATGTTTGACTTTATATTGATTAAACGTGATGTGAATTATGCATGACAATATTGTCAGTCAGATTCATGTCAAACCTAAGTAATTTTCCTGCAAATTAAGCGTGTGGCAGATATGAAAATACTCTGGAACATATTGAATATATTTCATCCTAATTCTGATACAAATTTTGGAGGGTTTGTGCACTCTCAATTTTAAACCAATTCAGCTCAAATTTTGGGAGAAGGCATAGAATCTGGTTACGAATCAAATAAGCTGAACTACGCTATTGTATACATCATATGGCCCACGTTCTGGCTAGTTTTCCCAGTTTCAATTGAACTTTATATGAAACGCGATTTAGGAGTTCGAGTTGCATCATTAGTTTTATTTTATCTTCGAGACAACCTTCAAAATAAAATCATCTTCCCAATCATAAAATTGAGTCATTGCTAAAAAATAAACAACTCATAAGAAAGTGACCAGTTTTCTCAATAATATCAGAAACTTCCAATAAAGAAGTAATGGTGGGAGCAATACCCAAGTAACAATTTCATTGCTGATTGGTTTTGTTTGATTTTTGTTGAGGTTTCATTACAGCAATAATTAAAACTCGCAGTTTTATGACTACTTTTATGAAAACCATTGATTAAATGTTTTATAGTATACTTGAAGATATCCATAAAGCCAGATTTCAAGAATAAACAAAACTCTCCCATATGTAAACCTTTTGGCATTTATTATTACCACAATAAAACTGTTCAAACTCTCAACAGATGGCGATCCGTTCGATTAGTAACGACATCTGTTGGTGGAAAAGCAGAAACTATTACACTGCTAGGTTTATTTCGGTCATCAAAAAAGTAAACTTGCTTTCGTTTTATTTTCGCTGATTATGGTCGTCGCCATGTTGAAGAATCAGATACGTGAATGAAAAATAGTTTATTTTGCTCAAATTAGCACAAATTAATAGTTTGCCGTCATTTTCATAGCATGCTTTACATAAATAAACTCTCTCAGCTGAGTTTTCTTGTAATTCTAGATAGTTTTACTAAATTAACAAATGGATTTATTTCATTCCAAGATGATAATATTCACCATTTTCGAAGCGCATTAATTTTATGTTTCTGCGACCCCAACATTCATGGTAAAATTGAATGCGCATAAGCCTAGCAACAATATAACTGCTAAGGGTCTGTTCCAATTGAAGAATTAAAATAAATTTTCACTTAATCTTGACAGTTCGATAATCATTTCCTTAGAAGAGCTGTTGAAGTGTCGAACTGTCAAATTCAAGTAAAAATTAATTTTAATTCGCCAATTGGAACAGACCCTAAATAATTACTTTGAAATGATCGCTTTCTACTTGCGAATGATATTTCTTCCTGAACGTTACGTGCCATTGATGAAGCTTCTCTGTTTCTTGTGCTGTCATAATTTTTGTATGGCAATTTTTTCAAATAGGTTTTAAAACAGTTTTATTGCTACTCCTAATCCGGTTTGCAAAACCTCTCCAAGAGTGATCCACTTAGCCGGACGATGCTCTTAAAGAGGTTTTGATGTATGAATCAGTTTTATTGCAAGTTTTATTAAATTGATCATGAAAACCTCTTAGAGCCGAACAAAACTTAGAATGTTACTTGGGAGTAATACTGTGTCGAGTGAACGATCTATTAATTTTTAAAAATTTTTGTTCGAATGTTACCAAATAACCATTAGCTTTGAGTAGGTTACAAAAAAGCTTCTGTCAAGCTTGAAGACTCAGGCATGGATATGTATTAGTTTTATTTTGGTTTTACTGGAATTTACTAAAATTTATGGTAAAACCGACACATGGGTCCTTACAAACCTTCATTTGTGGAGAATAAATAATCATTGAAAAAAAACACGATGAAGTAAAGTAGTATGTAAGACATATTTTATCAATTTAACCCTCCTTGTGCATTGGGGTCGTTTTTGACCCAAACCGCAAACTAAATACGTCAGCGAACTGTTCCCAACGTGATGTATTAAGAAGATTAAAGTATTTTAAACGTAAAGTGCAAATGAAAAAAGCATCACTCACCATTTCGTACAGGCTACGGCAAAAGAGCCCTTCGCATTAGCTCAACGCTGTACTACTCTTAGAAGTCTTAGAAATTATTTCGAATAAATAATATGTTTCTTGAAACCATTTTTTTTTCGGTGCTACTTTCTCAATTGTTTTTTTTTTTTAATAAGCAAAGTTGTAGAAACAAAAAAAAAATACTTTTTTTTAAGAAGAAGATGTCAGACGTATTGAAGTTTCTATGATCAAAGTTTTGTTTTATTAATCACTTTCATCAAGATTTTTTTTTTAAATTTTGCTGTTGAATTCTCTTTCGAGTTTTACAGGTTAAGACCGCAATTTTCATTAATTGATTATCAATATTTGCACCTTAACCAGCCGAGTGGAAGTTTTACTTAACTCCAAGAGTAATACCTACTTTTCAAATACTGGCGTGAGTGAGAAATGGACAAATTGGAGTGGATTTTGCGAAAAAGTTACTCGTCCTCTCGGTGAGTCTCGAACTCACGACTCCGACTCACTAGACAGGCGCTTTACAAACTACACCACGAGAAGACTCGAAGGTGTAGTGACTAACCTGAATTCAAGCTCATCTCGAAATTCTGCGGTTTTCTGTTCCACAGACTGCAATTTTCTCGGATGAATCTGATGCCGATCCACACTACGCATCTATTCCATATGTTAAGCCTAGGCGAGAGTGCATTGTTTTTAGTGTGTTGGAAGTCCACACACCTTGATAATCAATTAATTAATTATGTCATCGAGCAACGGACTGATGTTCCGTAACCGGTCGTTTGAGAACGTCGGGACCCGTTGGAAGCTTTCCACTCACCGCGCGATCTCTTCGACACAGTCGTCGATGAGTTCCAGCACAAATTCCGGAATTTCCAGTAGAAGTTCTACCCTTAATTTCTCCAGAAGATTCCCGGAGAACTTCTCAAGAAATTCCACCGGAAGTTCTTCAAGACTAGAAGACTCACCACGAATACTTGCTGGAGTTCCACTGGGAATTCCATAAAACATTTCCGCTGGGAGTTCGGTGAAGAGTTCCTATGGGTTCCTAGAACGATGTTTTCTAGGATTCTACTGGCAAATCCACAGATAAGTCCTCTAGGATTTCAACCGGGGAATCCAATAATAGTTCCACTGTGTATTCCTTTTGAAGATACACTGAGAATCTCTCTAGAAGTGCGATCGGAAATTCTTGTGGAAATACAGGCGATTACTTCCACTGATGTTTCACCAGGAACTTCCACAGGAGTTTCATTAGATGATCTTCCAGAAGTACCACCGGAAAATCTTCCAGGAGTTCGAACAGGAATTCCCGCAGAAGTTCCACCGAGAATTTCTGAAGAATTTTCTTTTGAGATTTTCCTAGAAGTTCTGCCGAGAATCCCTCTAGGATTTTCACCGAAGATTGCATGACTCTCGAAGTTCTACTGTAAATTTCTCAAGAGTTGCTGCAAAAATTACTTTAAGAGTTTAAAAGTTCTACAGAAAACTCACGCAAAGGATCTATCGGGAATTCCTTTAGGAGCACCCCTAGAAGTTTCACTGGGAATTTCATCAGCAGTTCCAAAACTATTTTTTGCAGGAGCTCCACATGGAAGTAAGTTCCTCTATAAGTTTCTCCACGAATTCTTCTTAGCGCTCTACCGGTATATACTCCACGAATTTTTTTTTAGAAGATCAACCAAGGATTCTTCTAGTAGTTCATCCGGAATTCCCCAAGGTGTTCCCCAATTAATACCTGAGGGAGCTCTACCACGAACACCCGCAGAAGTTGCACCGGGTATTCCTGTAGATCCATCGTAAGCGCATCCGGGCTATCCATAAGAAATTTCTGTTGGTAGTTCCACCGGAAATACCCCGAGGAGGGCCCTTATGGTCGCTAAGGTAGCGCACGGGTATTCAGCAAGACCATGCTGAGTATGACAGGTTCAATTCCTGGCCGGTACAGGAACTTTTCGTAATGGAATTTTCCTTTACTTCCTTCAACATAGAGTATATTCGTGTCTGTCAAAAGACATATACATGCAAAATGGTCATTGGAAGAGGAAGAATAACTGAGGAAATGCTCATGGAGCACTAAGCAGACACGCAGGCTTTGTTCCACTTGGGACATTACGGCAAGAAGAAGAAGGAAGACGAAAAACCCACAGAAGTTCCTCTAGGAATTCATCTCGAAGTTTCGCCAGAAGCTCCTCTAGGAGTTTCGCTATGACATTCTCAAGGAGTCCTCCAAGAATTCTTCCAGGAGTTCCATCAGGAATTTTTATACCTAACAATTTTACCATGAACTCCTCTAGAAGTTATATCGGGATTTCTTCTTAGAATTTCACCGAGAATTCCTCTAGATGCTACATCCAGATTTCTTCTTGGACTTTTACCAGGAAATCCAAGCGCAGTCATATAAGACTTACAACACACCGCAAGTGTTGGTTGTATAACGAGTATCTGAACAAAATGCTAAAATAGCGTCAAATTACCTTCTATACAACCAAAATCTGCACTGCCAATGTCATTTGGCATAAAGCCATTTGGCATAATGACCAGTCCGAGGACGCTCTTAAGGTAAAGGTCCCTTGTGTTCACTTTCCAAATTCTGCATTTTGCCTCAGAGGCGAAAATCATTCCTCTATAAGTTTTTCTGCAGAAATTCCGTCAGTATAGCTTCCTGCAACTTTTTCAAAGATATCTCTTGGAATACCATTCACGATATCTCACCAGATTCCAGCCTATTTTTTTCACGACACTTTCTTGGTATTCCTTCTTGAATACCACCCGGAGATTCTTCCGAATTCCTATACCCGTATTTTTTTTTCAAGATTCGAAAAATTCTTTCCAGAATTCTGCAGAACATTGTGTTCTGATTTTGTATTCGGTACTGCTTTCAGATTTTCCCGCAGTTCCTCCTGCTTTTCAAGCAAAAATAAAAAAAAAATATATCGTGGGATTTCTCCAGGTTTTTCCGGGATCTCTTCAGAAAAGTTTGTAAGATATTCTCGTAAAGTTCTTTCTTCCTGGAAACTTCTACAAGATTTTCTTCCGAAACATTTCTTAAAGGTTCTCGCAAGACTTGTGTTGCAGGATTCCTTCCGGTGTTGCACCCAGGAGGTCTGTCATAGTTTTGCTGCTTCATGCTCTACTTTGTCCCTATTTTTTCTGGTGTTTTTCCCTTTTTATGATTTTTAAAGTTTTTTCTGATTTTTTTTAAAGTATTCTTCCCAAGATGTCCTTCAGAGATTTTTCTAGGTTTTAATTCTTAGTCGTTTTTTGAGATTTTCAGCAATGATCCTCCTGAGATTTTTTTGAATTTTTTCCGGCCTTACTCCCAGAGTTCTTTCCGATATTCCTGGTTAGCTACTCCCGAAGTTCTTACAGAAATATTCCTGGGATTTTTTTTTTGCAGATTCCCTTGTTAGAAATTTTGCAAGAAACTCTGGAAAGACTTTTTAGAGGAATCTCGAAAAGAATCACAGAATAAATCCTGATAAAATCGGGGACATTTCATGGAAAAAATGATGGGAGCAATCTCGGCATGAAATAGTAGGGAAATTCCAGAAATCAACATGAAATTTCTCTGGAATTTTCTTGAGCACATCTCTGGAAGAAAACCATCCCGAAAAATCACCAAGAGAATTTCCTGAAGAAACTTTAGATGGTTTTTGGAAGGAGTGTAGTAAGAAACTTCGGCAGCATATCGGGAACAATCCTATCGGAAATCTTGGAAGGGAGTACAGATAATGACCAAAAACAAGCAACTCCTTTTCCAAAAGATAAACAACTCTTTTTCTTCCACAAAAAAAGTTCATCAAGCTGTAACTTTTCAGAGAGTGCATTGAAATTTCCCAAATTTTGACTGTTTGTCACACTATTTTTAAGACAACTAATTTTGGAACGGTTATCTCTGAATCCCATGAACCGAATCGAATGAAACTTTGAACGTTTATCAACAATACATTAATGCTTCAAAAGCCTTTAAAAAGTGGAGCGGGCCTGGTTGGATGGTTAGAACCCTTGACTATCACGCCGAGGACCTGGGATCGAATCCCACTCCCGACAAACTCACAACATGTGAGTTCTTCCTTCGAGGGGAAGTAAAGCGTGGGTCCCGAAATGAACTAGCCTACGGCTTAAATCTCGTTAAAACAGATGAAACAAATTGGGAACTTTTTTAACGTTGGAAAAGGTTATGATGGATCTTTCTCGAAAAAAAAATCTTAATTTTTACATCAATTTCAATACAATGTAGATTTCCTGCTTCTGTTCTCAAGATATCTTTAAAAAGATAGATTAGAGCCAATTTGGATTAAAGGAAAAACAAATGTACATGTTTTTTTGTGTGGCATTGTAAATTTACCTCATTTTTCTCTATATGGCTCAAAACGTCAAACCGGTATAACTTTATTCGTTGTGAGAAAATATTACAACGACGCATTGACTATAAATCAATTGGGTTTTTAAATTTAAAAAAAATCAATGATTTTATATTTTTGAACGAAAGAACACCTTTTTCTAAGCCTCTATGATTTTTTTCAGATTTTTAGAACTTTGTTTTGATACCTAAAATCAATTTCAAAAAGATTTATTCAAATCACCTTTTGACAGCTGGGCAACCGCTTGACAGCTGCGCCCAGTACAAAATCCGACGAGGGGTGATTCGACAAATCGCTCCCATACAAATTTCAAATTGATTTTTAAATAGGTTCCCGGGCTTCAAAATTCATGAAAATTTGGATTTCGGCTCAGTTTGGCGTGCAGATTCAGAATATGGTATTATCTCAACATCGTTTAAAAAGCCAATTGTTAAGGAATGCTCAAAATTTTATTCAATTCGATTCACTGGTTTTGGAGATATAACAGTTTTAAAATTAACTGTCTGAAACAATCTTTTACGAGAACGGTTCTAGATCCGCGAAAGATTAACAAATCGAGCACATTGTGCCAGTGATCTACATATAATAGTTTGACAATCAGTGAGAAAAAAAATACCTATCCCCAACATTTCGGCCACTTCTTGTAGGAAGTAAATCGATAAGAATCTCTGGATGGAATCCAGAAGGAATTGATGAAAAAATCCTGGAAAAAAATTTCGGCGAACCTCGAGGAATAAAATAGATATTTTCACGAAAGAACTCCAAGAAAAGTCTTGGAATGAATGGTGTAAGGAACTGTTAACAAATTCAAAGAAGAAAACGGGGCTTAAATTTTTAAAATTCCCCAACGAATTCTGGATACATTGCCAAGTGAATTCTCAAGTTCTTGAGATCAGGGCCTGTCCATAATCTACGTAGACTCTTAGGAAGTTAGGGGGTTCTGGCCAAAGTCTACGCTCCATAAAAATTTAAAAAACTTCGTATGAACAAAAGTCTAGGAGGGGGAGGGTCTGAGCGCCTCACAAGTTTTCTTCGAGTTCACAAGCATTTCTAGGAATATCTATGTAACGATTACTGCCCTTTTTTTCAAATTATGAATATGGCATACTGATTTCTAGTTTCCAAAAATATTATAAAACGAAAAATATAACAAAAAAAGCCATGATTTGATATCAGTGTATCTAAATTGTAAGGTGATGCATATTATCCATTCCAACGTCACCCGCAGCCACCCTAGTATGTAAGGGGCCACCCAGCAAAACCATCCATAGCAACGCACCGCTACCTACACTCTCGATCGAATGTTTGGAGTCAGCTCCTCAAAAACATGGTATTTATTACAATCAAGCTCACAACTCCGTCAAATTGCACCCGATTCCAAAAGTCGAGACCCCTCAGTGTGTGGATTTTTATCGCGAACCACTGAATGGTCCATGCTCAGCAAGTGATACATTCGCGATTGTAACATTTCATGAACCAACATGCTCGGGAACGCTCCCCGAAATGCTGTTCATTCTCTTGCCCGGTTCGATACGAGAGCGCAATCAAGAGAGAAGATGCTCGATGACGCTAATGAAAGCGATGCATTCGGTAAGAATATGTTATTGCCATAATTCTTTTTTTATTGTGACTACACAACCTGCAACGTCATGAATACAGTTAAATTAAATAGTATTTCATGTTTTTAAAGCGAAAACGCATTAAATACTGATGAAAATAACGATTATTCACAGTTGCCCCAAGCCAACGATGAGCGATCATCGGTAAGTGTTACACTTAGCGATGCCCGCTCATCGCCGCAGCTTGTTTATATCGGAGTATCCTCTTTGTGTTCCTTCGTGAACCATGCGACTCGACGAGAGAACATACACCACTTGGTAATTGAAACAGAACCAACAGAAGGGAAGAAAAACTGCCGAGTGGTTCACTGATCACTTTTTCGTCCAAACACTGAGACCCCTTTTGAAAGATAATAATTCAAAGAAACAATATTAGACATGATTAAGCCGATTGTTACTCTACATTTTTTTTTTTGACCTTAGGTTACAAATTTTCTAAAATCTAAGTTTAAACTCATAGCATTATCACTGGAAATCGGGCAGTAACATAATCTGTTTTCTATAAACTTCTGACTGCCTTTTAACAAATAATGAAAACAGTAATAATTCCACATATTATCGTTTTCTATGCCAAGACAAGTGGTGCTCTCTACGTGTGAAAGCTCTGTATTTATGTTCGTGAATTGTCTTAGTGTCCTTCTAAGTGTCAGCAGAGCTGACATTCTTGATATTTTTATTCTTTGCTTTTTTTTTTATTCTCGTTTCAAAAATGCTTTTAAATATTCTACAAAATCCATATGTACAAAGCAAAAAAAATATGAAAGTTAAACAGAACGTAAATTGAAGATCAACTGAAATTTGCGGCAGAAAAATGTAAATCACCAACATTTAACGTCAGCCGAGCAGCCCGCTTGCTGGTCAGACGGCTTGTTTACAGATTTTAAAGCATATTCGTTTTAAATTTACATGCATCTGCTATAAATCAAGCCAGCCACTCTCCGTCATCAGCTAAACGAACGGCTGCTCGCAAAAAATGAAGTCCAAACTATATGGTGTCTTCAGCAAAGATACTTGAAATTACTTGTTCTTCAACTTTGCTGAAGACATCTACCCTCTAAAAAATTATTTTGAAAAAATATTTTTTTGCTCGGGTTCACCCCACAGTTTTACCATACAGTGAATATGCATAAAAATAGAGAAGATTTTTCTGAACATATCTTCCAAAGACACCTATATGCCAAAATGTCGTCTAACGGCTCTTAGAGGTTTTGATCGTCTTTTTTCAGAATGATCCCACTGTGTGGCGGTTTCCTCGTTGTCTCTCTCAGTACTCTCTGCAACAGCCGGAGCATGTCGGGAATGCGTGCATTATGGTAGAAGCAGTTTAACTTTGACTGTCTGCTATTTTCAACCATCTGAGATAGCCGAGAGAGCTCGGGCGTGCTACTCACACCCCGCGGATCTGAGTTCAATTCTCGCTCGGAGCTCAATTTTTCTTTATATTTTCTAACAGATATCTGCAATGTAATTTTAAGATCGCACAAAAATTTCCATCATATATGACGGGGTCTTTTTGTTACACTTAATCCGTCATAAATTTACAGGTTTTTTTTCGAACTGTGTATTTTCAATATTTTTAACATTGCAAAACGCGCCTTCATCTTGAAGAAGAGGAGAAACACTTGCTCTCAAATGTAACAGCAAATTAATGAAAAATGAAGGACTGACGCGCGTAGGGCATGATAAAATCGAAACATTACTGTATTGAGGCCATTGACCAAAAGTTTGGGGCTTCCCACCAACCTTTATGTATCAGCTAAATGTGTTTGGGGTCATTTTCGTAAAAACATGAAATAGTGAATATTTAATTCAATTTTAGTTTTTCTCGGCTCTTTCTAAACATAAATAATTATCTACATACTAGCTGTCCCGGCAAACTTTGTCTTGCCAAGCTTGTGGTGGTTTGACAGCTTTTGAGCTTATTTAAGCACCGCACGCTAGATTGGTTTCATTTCGATGGTGTTGATTTTCTTCCCAGCTCATGAAAAATCAGTACTTTGTCAATTATCTCACTTTTCTGGTTGATTTTCGTATTTTTTTGTACATATAAACACAGCCACCATGAATACGAATCTAACCATGCAAGGGTCATCCCGATCGCTTCGGCCGTTCGTGAGTTTTGTTGCCTCAAAGGGACTTCAAACTCATTTTTATATATATAGATAGATAGATAGATTTACTTTATTACATATCTTTAAAAAGAACTTGGAATATAAAGTTCAAGAACAGATGGCGAAGATATGAGCAAACTACTTTTCCATGTCTTTAAACATTTTTAGTTGACAGTGGTGAGTGACCCCAAACCATTGGTCGATGACATCGATAGTTTATTTTTTAAACGTTTTTTTTTCCTGTCGTAAGTTCGGTAAAGGCATATGATAGCCATCGAAATTATATTATATTATTTATCTTATCTTAACATTTAGTCGGCCAAACTTTCAGCGACAACGTCACAAGTTTAAAGTTAAGAAAAGGTTGAAACTTTATTTTAAGTTTATATACAAAATTGTAGGAAAAATGTCGGACAAACTATGCCAAAATTACTTTAACTTTTAGTATTATCTTTCAAACGAGTCCTAGACTTTTGAAATCAGATGCGAAATGGCGGAAATGTGAGCTTAAAAATCCAACGGTTTTGAGGGGATGACACCACATTTTCTAAACTTTTGATCGCAAGTGTATCACTGAATGTGTCACTGTACTACAACAATCCGACAACGACGACCGACCAACGACGGGAAAAACTGTGATTTAAATCTTCATGGCTCACTTTGTTGGTACAACACCAGTCAGCACCGAGGCCGCGGCCGCGATTGCTGGAGTAGGCGCGGCGGCGTGAATGGAGCAAGAAGCATGGATTCACAACAACAACAAGTTGATGATAGCATAGGCAAAGCAGGCGAGCGATCGGGATGAGAATGAGTACAAATGTTCGAGGGTGTGTTTGTGAGTGCGAGTGAACCTGAGCGATGATGATGAGACCCCAAGTGTGTGCGCGCACACGGCAAATTATAATAGGGGCGCGTTCAATTAAAACAATTTCTTTGTGTTGCGGCGGGAGATTATTTCCAGTTCAGTCCGTCTCTCCCGCGCTTGGTCCACCATACACCAGTAGTTACTGTTGTCGTCGTTAATGTTCAGTTTAATTACATTTCATATTTTTTCCGTTTCTCTCTCGCGGGGTCCCTCGTTCATCGACGTAGCTGTTGTTGTTGTTGTTCACCGTGACGAGTTGATGGGATTTGATTTGGTTCGGTCGGACTCCGCTTTGGCTAGCTTGCTGTGATTGTTTGTAATTTAGGGGACTTGTGCGGTGAGGGGTCGCCCCGGTTTCCTCTCACTCTCTCCCTCTCGCTGGTATCTCGTAATTTGACTATAATTAACCATTTCCTGCCAAATTTCAGCTAATGCGTGCTTGAAATAGAATTCTTTCATTCAACAAGATACGGCTGCTGCTTAATAAAGATTGTTTCTAAAAAAACCGCTAAACCACTGTGTTTTTATTTTTTCCATATTCTTCCCTTAGGTATTTATTATGTAAATCTGCTGGCTGCTATGAAAAATGTGTTTCTCCAAAACAAAAAGTAACAAGCAACTGAAATCAAACCATAAATCATACGAATATGATTCGCAAATATTTATAATCGTTCATCATTTTTATATAACAAATATTTACATTTTCAACCTTTCAGCTTTCTTCCCATCTATAAATTAACCGTATTGTGTTCTTGATAGTTCAAATTCAGCCATTCAATAGAAAATTGATAGAGAGGATTTTCGAATGTCGTGACAGGACAGGGTCTGAATACCCATTTGGACCATAGGAAGATCTATTTTGCGCGCTTTTCGCTGCAACGCAGTCGATTCCACATCAATTGACTTGAATATTTGTACATGGCTAGATACTGCATGTACAGAGGAAAGACAAAATGATCGGGGCAGGCAAAATTTTCGCTTTTCAAAAAATAGTCAACTTTTCGGAAAATGCATCAAATATTCTCAAATTCACACTGTAAGTTCATCAACTAGTTGTGTATCAGTAATCCAAATTTGGAAAAGATAGGGCTATTCTTCACAAAGTTATAAAGATTCTTCGAAAAGGTATAGTTATCCGATAGCTAACTTTGAGCTGTTTTATCTCCGCATTCAATGAACCGAATGCATTGAAATTTTGACCATTCATGACTTATATAACTCTGAAAAAGTTTGACTTAACTTGAATTTTTTAACAAGAGAAAAAGTTGTAGCGATTTCATTTATATCATGATTTTTTTTTGTAAATTGGTCTATATTTAATAAGCATTCCATTACTTTTTCAATTTATTGGCAGCTATGTTATTACTTTTCTTCAAAACATATTTATATATAAATCAATTAAAGGAAATTGAATGAACTATAACTTGCATCTTGAATTTTGAAACGATGTTGAAATTTTGAATAATTTGGTTTTTTATTTGAAAAATAGTCTAAACGTTATTATTTTCTTCCGTGATGGTCAAGTTAAATCAAAGGTTTTTCATAGCTCATTATATAGGTCATAAATAGTCAAGATTTCGTTGCATTCGGTTCATTAAATCCGGAGATATAACAGCTCAAAGTTGGCTATCGGATAATTCTACCTTTTTCAAGAATCTTTATGATTCCTTGGAGAATAGCCCGATATTTTCCAAATTTGGACCACTGATACACAACTAGTTGATGTACTTACAGTGAAAATTTGAGAATATTTGATGCACTTTTCGAAAAGTTGCAGCTAGTTGTACATTTTTTGAAAAGTTTTGCCTGTCCCGTGTTCTGAAAAACAAGTTAATTGGTTCGAAATTTACTGAGCTATAGCAGCAAGTATCCAAAATAGGCCCACCCTGCTCAAATGGTCCCAGACTACTTGGTGGGTTTGTAGTTCATCGAAAATAATAAACCCGTATGTTTTTTTTAGTTTGTCATTTATCGTGACCATTTTTAAGACAGGGTGGTTCAAAAAATCTAGATTTTTTGGAAGCTAACAATAATCGAAATATTTTGATCCAGTAGGTTGATTTTAAATGTATCGATGAAAAGGTATTGAGCTGTAGTTTTTTGGAAAATATGCTGAAAGTGTCTTAAGTGCAATTTTTTTCATGTTTTTCTGTTTTACCTGGAGGTTATTATGTATATTTTGTATCAAAGGAATCAGAATATTTGACTTATATCAAAAGTTCAGTGATATATATATATATATATATATACAGGGTGTTAGGTTCCTGAGTGGAAACTTTTTAAAGGGCGATAGAGGACCATAAATGGAGAAAAAAATTGTTCTATGCATATGGTCAAATCTCAATCGTTACGTAGTTATTGAACTTCCCATGTTTATGACTCTTATTGTCTTAACTGGCAATAACTTGAAAATGGCCAAACTTATCGAAGTTTTTTTACCCTTATTCGAAAGATTATTGAATTTTCTAACAAATGGCATCTTTGAATCGATTGGTTTAGTTAAATAACTAAGTTTTCTAGAGCAAAATAGCTAAAAATAGTGAATTTTTATTGGTTTTTGTCAATTATCCTTGAAACATGCGTAATAAATTAAAATTCTTTCTTTGGCAAAGTTGTGGCTCCTGTTACACTCTACAATTTGTTCTTTGACACCAAACTTCTATCTTTTATCGCTTTGTTGCATTTTCGATTTTAACATCGCATTTCAGATCATAAATTTGCAACTGTTATGGAAAGCACTTTTTTGCGCATTGTGTCGCACATTTATATCAAAATTGCAAGAAAACGACAAGAGCTAGAAGTTTGGTGTCAAAGAACGAATTGTAGAGTGTAACAGGAGCCATAACTTTGCCAAAGAAAGAATTTTAATTTATTACGCATGTTTCAAAGATAATTGACAAAAACCGGTTGAGATTTGACCATATGCGTTGAACAATTTTTTTCTCCATTTATGGTCCTCTATCACCCTTTAAAAAGTTTGCACTCAGGAACCTAACACCCTGTATATATATATATATATATATATATATATATATATATATATATATATATATATATATATATATATATATATATATATATATATATATATATATATATATATATATATATATATTAGGTTTTTAACATTTGTTTTTTATATATATTGAGTTCCCATCTGGGCATTTTTTTTATTATCGTACAAATTGGGCGGAAGGGTCTCAGATTTTCATGAAATTTTTTCCACGGGCTGGGCTCATGAATATATGAACAAAAAATATTGAGAAAAGTTCAGGGTTGCCTATTTTCCCGGGAAACTCAGGTGGAAATTCTTTGTTTTCCCCTGACACTACTTACTTTCAAAAATCATAACTCAAGAGCAAAGCGTTATAGAAACAAAGTTTTTTAGGGAATGAAAATTTCAACTGGAAAAATTGATTGATTGATTTATCTTTATTATAGAGATGAGAACTGGAAAAAAGTTTTCCACAAAATTTTCACAAAAATCCGTAAAGAAAAACCAGTAAAACAATGCCAATGGAAAATTTTCAAAAAAAAAAATTTTTGAGAAGGTTATTTAATAATCGCTGAAATTTTTGGAATGCATTTTTATTTCGTTTTTGAGTTATGGCCAATTTTGTTGAAAAATGTCCAAATGTATCATAATAGCCTATTCTTTGAAAAATAAAACTCATGAATCAATCATCGTAGAAACAAAGTTTTTTAATGAAAATGAAAGCAAATTTTCTCAGGAATGAAAAAAATATATGAAGAGGTAAAAGTTTTCCACAAAATTTTCTACCGTTGAGAAAATTTAAAAAGAAAAGCCGGAAAAACTATTCCCGAACTCGCAGAAAATTTTCAAAAAGATATTTTTGGGAAGGTAATTTATCAAGCTTTGATCGCTGAAATTTTTGGAATGACTTTTTTTTCTTTCTTGAGTAATGGTCAATTTTGTGAAAAATAACTATGTACGCTAGACCTCTTCATAAAAAATGAAATTTCTCGAATTCAGCCAGTCACTCCACATATTAATTCTAATGCTGAAACAAACTTCTGGTCAAATTTTCAGCTAAATTGGTGAAGATTTCGAGGTGCCTCAAGTCAAAATTGTGTTTTTTGGTAATTTTTCACCTTTAAAAAATGCCCGTAGAGGCTGGAAGCCATATAAAATATCGTTTCTGTTCTATGAAATTCAAACACTCAATTTTTATCAAAAGTTTCAAACCATTATATGATTACCCACAATATTCTGAAAAATATTGTCATACATCGTTTTCTTACCCGATCTACGGAAATAATCACAAAAATCGAATAGTAGAAGCTGTTCTGAATTTTTTGATATCTGGGGTTGACGCAACTGCTGGCAGGCAGAAAAATCAAACATAGTAGCTTTGCTATTACTTGATGATTGCAATGATTGATCATTGATTCAAGTGACAGGTTGGCACAAGTACATATTGCCTTAACCAAAGTGGCATATAATGTACCTCAGTAGAATATGAGAAATGGTTCAGATAGTAAAGCATATATGGTCATTTTTCACATAATTGGCCATAACTCAAGAAAGAAAAACTACCTTCTCTAAATTTTTTTTGAAAATTTCCCGCGAGTTCGGGCATACTTTTTCCGATTTTTCTTTATGAATTTCCTCAATGGTTGAAAATTTTGTGAAAAACTTTTTCCTTTCCATATTTATTGGATTCCTGAGAAAGTTTGCTTTCATTTTCTAAAAAAAAATTGTTTCTACGATGCTTCGTTCTTGAGTTATGGTTTTTCAAAGAAAAGGCTTATATGACACATTTGGATATTTTTCAACAAAATTGGTCATAACTTAAAAACGAAAAAAAGTGCATTCCAAAAATTTCAGCGATTAAAGCTTATGAAATAACATTCTCAAAAATATTTTTTCGAAAATTTTCCATGAGTTCGGACATTGTTTTTCCGGCTTTTCTTTAAGAATTTTCTCAACTGTGGAAAATTTTGTGGAAAACTTTTTCCAGTTCATATTTTTTGGAATTCTGAGAAAATTTTAAGTTTTCATTTCCTAAAAAAATCTTTCTTTCTATGATGCTTCGTTCTTGAGTTATGATTTTTCAAAGTAAGTAGTGTCAGGGGAAAACAAAGAATTTCCACCTGAGTTTTCCGGATAAAAAGGCGACCCTGAATTTTTCTCATTTTTTTATTGTGCATATATCCGTCAGCCCTGCCTGAGGAAAAAGTTTCATGAAAATCTAGGGCCTCAATCCTGTACGGTAATAAAAAAAAACGCCCATATATATTAAGTATTTTCCCACACCAGACACTTTTTCTAATAATATGAAACTATAGGTCCAGAGACCATGAAAATATTAAACAAAAATAATACGCTTACATATTTCGTACACCTACGCTCTTTTAACATATTTTTCCTAAAAACTGCAAGCAATTCAAATAAATTTAAAATCAGCCTACTGTTTCAAAAGTTGGGATGATTAGAAATTTTACAATTTTGAAAAAACTAGAGTTTTTGGACCACCGTATCTAAAAAATGGTCACCCTAATGACAAAACAAAACAAAATCCGGGTCTAATTATTTTCGGTGAACTTCAACCTAACGCCATTCGAAAATCCACAACATAAGTACAGGGGATGGACAAAATGATCGAAACAGGCAGAAATTTCATCAGAAATTCTCGCAGCATTACTTCTTTAAGTAGTTTTCTAGAGAATTTCTGTAGGAGTTCTTTCGAAAATTTGTTCAGAAGTTTCCTCGAGAATTTCTTTGGGAGTTCCAGCAGGATATTTTTCAAAAGTTGCTTCGAGAGATTATGCAAAATTTCTTCAACAATGCGCCTAGATATCCTTCGAGGATTCCTCCATGAGATCCTCTGGGAAAATCTCTATGAGTTCTATAGGGAATTATTACATAAATTCCAACGAAAATTTCTCCAGAAAATTAATAGGAAATTCATTTAGTAGTTCCATCTGGAAGTCTTCCAGAATCGGGAATTCCTCCAGAAGATACACTGAAAATTTGAAAAAAATCCATAAATTTCATCTGGGATATCCCAGGAGTTCACTCGGAAAATCCTCCAGGGGTTTTTCGGAGTCTTGTTGAATTGCCCAGAAACTCCTTCGGTTTGTTTTAAGAAATGTTCCTTCAGAAATTTCTCCATCAATCCCTTCGGAAATTCTTCAAATAGCTCTCCTACGAAATTGTCCATAAGCATCTCCGAGAATTTTTCAATAGTTCTATCTGTTTTTTCTACAGGAACTAAAACTGGAATTCTTCCAGATATTTCTCTCTTGAGAATCTCACCAGGAGTTTCTTGGTTTCTTTCAAAATTTCTCACAGGAGTTTCTTCGGAAATAACTCCAGGAGTTTCGTTAGAAATTTCTTCATGAAGTCCTGAAAAAATGCTGCAGATTTTTTTTTAGGAATTCTCCAAGGATGGCATTGAAAATTCCTCTAGGAGTGCAATCAAGAATTCCTCCATGAGTTTTACCGGAAATTTCCTCAGGAGAGTGCCATCGTGAATTCTCCTGGAGTTCTTTTGAGAATTCATCCAGTGCATTTCGGAATTTTTTCCTGGAGTTCCTCCAGAAGCTAATGTAAAAATTGCTTCAGGAATTTTATCGTAAAATTTTCCAAGAATGTAATCGGGAAATTCTCCAATAGTTTAATCAGAAATTCGTCCAAGATTTTTCAATATTTCCTACAAGAATTTATTCAGAAATTACTCATGGACTTCCATTAGGAATCTCTTCAGAAGTTCTGTTGAGAATTCAGGAGAGTATTCCGAAATTCTACTAGAAGTTCTACGAGGAAACTTCCAAAGGAATTCCAGGAGGATACCACTGGAAGGAAATCTTGAAATTTCGAAGAAAAGATGCTCCTATGGAAACTCCTGGAGTTCCTTAAACCATCCTCCTCAGGAAACGGCCACCAAGAATTCCCCTGGTTTTCTTTTAAGAATTCATCCAGAGATTGCTTTATCAGATTTTTTTTTCTGGGGTTTCTTTGGAAATTTCTCCAGGAGCTCATATAGGAATTCTTTCAGGAATTTCATCGAAAATTATTCCAAGAGTTCCATCAGAAATTTTGCCAAGCGTTTCTTCAAAAAAAAATCCTACAGATATGTATTTGGAAGTTATTCAAGGAGTTTCGTTAGAAATCTCTTCAGGTGCTTCAGTGCAAATTCTTTCGGAAGTTTCTTCTGGAATTTTCTTAAAATTCTATTGGGAATTGCATCTGGAATTTCTTCTGGAGCTTAATTGAGAATGCCTTCAGGAATTTCCAACAAGAAATTTCCCAGGAATTTCTTTAACAAATACTTCAGAAATTTCTACAAGCAATCGTCCAGGAATTGGTTCGGCAATTCCTTTAAAAAAATCATCCGAAAGCTCTGAAGGAAATTTCTCCAGAATTTTAATCAGGTATTTCTTTAGGATTGCCTTCGAGAATGTTACCAGGAGTGTCGTCGTGAATTTACACAGGAGCTTCTCCTAGTGTTCCATTGTGGATTCATCCAGAAAATTCATCGAAAATTTCTCCAGGAGTTCTATCAGTAATTTCTTTAAGAAATTTCCTCAGGAGTTCTTTCGAAAAATTCATCAGTTCATTCAAAATTTCTTTCAAAACTCCTTCGGGAATTCCTAAAAAAGTTTTGTCAATTTTTTTCCTAGAATTTTTGTTCGGAAATTCTCTGTGAATCATCTGAAGGAATTCAAAGAGCAACAAACGATGATATTCCCGATGAAAGCCCTTAAGGTAGTCCCAAGCGAAGTTCTGAAGAAATTCCAGAAGTAACTCCAACTAGATTTCCCGAAAAAACAACTCGAGGAATTGTTGAAAGTATATAATTTCCAAAAAAGTACTGGGAAAATTCCCAAAGGAAATCCTGAAGGGACTCCTTGAAGATTTCCTCTCATAGATGATTTAGAAGAATTCCGCTAGAGGCTTCTTCGGGAATTTTCGAGGAAACTTCCGAAGGAACTTCCACAGGAATTCCGGGAGAACATCTCCCAAAGGAAATCTTGGAAAAAATCTTGACAAGGGCTCTAGTGATTCCCGAAGATGCTCCATGGATTACACTTGCAAGATTCACCTTGAAGAATTCCCGTTCTCTAAGGCACTCCTGGAGGAATTGCCGAAGCATTTTTTGTTCATGAAAGAAACTTCTAGAGCGATTCATTAAGGAACTCTTTAGGGAATACCCAAGAATTTTCTGAAAGAATCCCCGAAGGAACTACTAAAGGAATTCCCACAGAAATTTTGGAGGAATTTCTGAATAAAACCATAGAGGAATTCCCGAAGGGATTTTTAGGGTAGACTCTACGACTTCATCTACGACGTAGAGAAATTCATGAAGGAACTCCTAAAGCGATTATGACCGAACTGCTGGAGAAAATTTCCAAAGATTTTTTTTGAAAATAATATTGAAATTTCTTGAGGAATTCGCAAAGAAACTCCCTCGCTGAAATTCCCACTAAAGAAGCCCCAGGAGGAATTCCCGCTTCAGGAATCTCTGTTAGAACCTTAGAAGGCATTCCTGTTACCGAAAGCATGTTCTACTAGTGGAATCCCAGAAGGAAAGCTTTGTTTGCGAGCCCAGAAGGTATTTCTGCTGGAGGAACCTTAAAATAAATAATTGCAAGAGGATTCCTAGAAGGCATTACTCTTTGAGAAGTTCATGTTAGAGGAATGACGATGGAATTTATTCTGCTGAAGATTTTAAAAGCAATCCCTAAAAGAATTGCTGCTCCGAGGAAAGCAACGTACACCCTCAATCAGAAGCGTTGCGTCAATATGTGCAACATGTGCACTACACATGTACCTGAAAATTCTCATATTTCCATTGTATTTGATCAACTAGTTGTTCATTTGTGGTCCAAATTTGGACATGATTGGACTGATTGCACTTTAACTTTAAATCACAGACTAAAATTCTTAACAAGAAACAAAATTATTGAAAAGATTTTTTTTTTAATATGCCAAAACTTTTAATTTGTATCGAAATTAAAGATAATCCTATTTTTTCTTATAATTACCTGCTATTCAAAGTGAGTGCATATATATATATATATATATATATATGCAAGCTCAGTATTTAATTTTATACCGAGGCGAACCAGCGACCAGGCTGAAAGCCTCTCAAATACACACACAAAAAAAAAATTATACCGTTTATTGTGTTCGGAGATACAACAGCTTAAAATGACAATTGGTTAGTTGTTTATTTTCCCAGAACCGCTCTAACCTAATTTGAAATTACTCAATCTTGCTGAAATTTGCACCATAATTAGACGAATATTCGATTAATTAACAGTAAAAAAAAAGTATGAGTTACACAAAAAAACAGCAAGTTAAACATTTTTTGAAAAGTGAAAATTTGAGCTGTTCATAAACCACGTAGACCAAACTTTGGCAATCTCAAACCAAACCCCCCCCCCCTCCGCCCCTCTTCGTAGACTTTTGTCCATACCAAAATTTTGAAATTTGTATGGAGCGTAGACTTTGACCAGACCCGCCTTCCCCTAAAAAGCCCACGTGGTTTATGAACGGCCCCTGATCCATCAGGAGCTCATATTGGAAATCCTTTTGGTAAGATGTTCAAGAGTTATTTCTTAGAATCCTCCTTCTGGAGGATCATTTTGGAAATTATTTTATGATCATTTCTAAGATTCCTCCAAAAGATTCTTCTTGAAATCCTCCAGGAGTAACTTCTGGGTATCTTACAAGGATTATTTCTGGAATTCCCTATGTTCATTCTAAATATCCACCAGGAGTTCGCTCTGATAATCCTCCAGGAGTTTTTTCCAGGAATCTCCAAGAATTATTTCTGGGCCCCTTCCAGGAGTTCTTTCTGAGCAATCCTCCAAGGGTAATTTCTTGGAGCCCTCCAATGGTTGTTTCAAGAGGTCCTATTGAGAATACTCCAAGAGTTATTTTTAGGAATCCTCAACAAATTCCTTGTGAAAATTTATCACGAACTTTTTTCAAAAGTTTTTTTTTCTCTGGAATTCAGTAATAAATTCCTTATTGGACCTCTAAAAAACATCCTAAAGGCATACGTCTCGGAATTTTTCCACGAATTCTTTTTGAAACTCCTGAAAGAGTTTTTTCTGCGATGCTGAAGCAGTTATTTCTAGAATTCCAACAGGAGTTCTTTTTTGGTTATTTTTCCCTTCCAGGAACAACTCCCGGGAATTTAAGAGGAGTTCCTTCTGGGAATACACCAGGATTTTATTCTGCTCCAAGAGTTTCCTTTTGAAATTTTACAAGCCTTCTTCTGGGAACCAACCAGGAGTTCTTTACGGGAGTTTATCAGAAGTTCATTCTGGGGGACCATCAGGATTTCATTCTAGGAAACCTCCAAGAAATCCTTCTTCAAGTCCTTTTGGAATTCCTTTCGGTAATTCTCCAAGGGTTATTTCTAAAAATCTTCCAAGGAATATTCCCGGAATTTCTCCAAGAGTTCCTTCTGGGAATCCTCCAAGATTTTTTTCTGGGAATCCTCCGAGTGTTGTTATTGGGATTTATTCTATTCATTCTAAAGAGGAGATCCCCCAGAAGTTCATTCTGAAAATCCCTTAGGAGTTCCTTCTAGAAATCCTCCAAGGATTATTTCAAAGGGTCTCCAAGTGTTCCTTCTGGGAATCCACCAAAAGCTATTTCTGGGATTTATCTAAGAGTTCATTCTGGGTATCTTTCAGAAGTTCTTCATGAGAATCATCCAAGGGTCATTTTTGGGATGTCTTCAAGAATTCCATCAGGCATATATATTAGAGTGGGACACCGAAAGACATTTTACTCCTGTACACTTTTTGAGTTCCTTTTTGGTCCCACATCAACTGTGCAAAATTTCAGCTCGATCGGAGAAACTATATTTTAGCGCCAGCCATTTAAAGTTTTCATACGATTTACTATGGGGAAAATCACTTTTTCAAAGAAAAATCGCCACAGGTTACCCCTTAACCCCTAAAAATAAATCGATGAATGATTTCTGTTGGAAATTTTACGAGGAACCAACTCTCTGAAGACCGCAAAGCGATCTAAGGCATGTGGAAAAAGTTATTAACTGAAAACCGAATGGCATGCTAATGCTGTTTAACATGTAAGGAATAACAATAAATAATAAAATCTCGTCATTTTGCCGATCGGGAGAGGCTTAATAACTTTTTCCACGAACGTCGCATCGGTTTGCGGTCTTCGGAGGTCTGATTCCTCGTGAAGTTTTCTACAGAAATCATTCATCGATTTATTTTTAGGGATCTAGGGGTGACTCCTAGCGATTTTTCTTTGCAGATGTAAAATTTCCCCATAGTAAATCGTATGAAAAACTAAGAATGGCGGGCGCTAAAATATAGTTTTTCCGATCGGTCTGAAATTTTGCACAGTTGATTTGGGACCAAAGAGGAACTCAAAAAGTATACAGGAGTTAGAGTTTTTCCATTTTTTGTACTTTCCCATATAAACCGTGTACCAGGCTAATATATATCTTGAAATTTAAGAGTTTCCTTCTGGGATTCAACAAGAGATTCTGAAAACCGTCAAAGGATTAACCCAGAACTTTTCTAATTTCTTCAGGAGTTCCTTTTCTCCATGGATTTATATTGCAATAGCACTAAAATTTTCTCGAGAGAGATCCATTCAGGCATCATTCAGGAGTTTCTCTGGCGTTTTATCCAGGATTTAATCCAAGAGTTCCTCTAGGGATCCCTCCAAGTTTCGACTAGGGCTTCATTCAGCAATGCCTCCAGTGATTTCTACAGGAATCCCGGCTAGACCTGTGCGCCGACTATATTTTGCTCGGCGGCGGCGTGAGGGCTATTTTTGACCGGCGGCGGCGGCGTCATCGGCGTCACGCCGGTGGCAGCTTTCGGCGGCGGCGGCGGCGGCGTGAATTGGCGTGACCAAAATTTTACCATAATGTTAACATTGGCAAAGCAAAGAAGTTGTCATTGCGCTGTATAATTTGTAGTCTGAACTTTTTTATGGCCATTGATGACATGAACGATTATGTTAAAATGAATGCCTTTTTTATTTCTGTTCGGCTCCGTCACTGACACCAGTGATTCGACCTATTGAGAAATTTTCGGTATCCTTAGTGTAATGAGTGTTGAATTACTTCATTGCAAATGAAGGGCAATAAAATATCGATTTTGTTTTGTTTTCTCAGAACTTTCAGAAGCTATCAAACTCCATTATAAGGTCACACTATTGTCACTAAGGAGTTCCCGAATGGTTTCAAAGAGGAATCTCAGAATAAATTACAGGAGGAGCCTAGAAGAAAATCCTGAAGGAATCCATCAAGACAATTCTGGACTAATCTCTGCAGGAACTGCCGTATCAAACCCTGAAGAAACTTCTACAGGAATCTCTGATGGTTCAAGAATCTTTCTAAGAGAGATCCCTGCAGAAATTTCTGAAGAAATCCCTGATTGGAGTATTGGAGGAATTTCAGAAGAAAACCAGCACGAATCTTCTAAAGAAATTCTAGGAGGATTTCCCAAATGTATTCTAGCAGGAACCCCAAGGGAATTACAGCTGGCATCCCCAAAGGAATTCCAGGAGGAATCCCTGACGGAATTTGCGCGCGATTTTTTAAAAAATTCGAAAAGGAATCTTCTATGGATATTTGAGAGGAACGAGCAAAAAATATCCAGTAAAAATCCCAAAGAATTTCCAGCAGGGATCCTCAAAAGAATTCCAGTGGGGATTTCCAAGGGTATTCAAAAAGGATCCTCAAGGGATTTCTAGGAGAAAGAGATTTCTAGGAGAAATCCCCGAAAGAATTCCAAAAAAAGGAATTCCCGATAGAATTTCAGGAGAAACCTCTAAAGGAGTTATAGAAGGAATCCCTGAATTAACTCTAGGAAGAATCCCCGAATGAATGTTGGTGCGAGTTTCCTCTGGATCAATGAAACACATATCGAAAGCAGCGTCTCCTTACGACAGCTTCAATGCTATATTAAATTGAATTCATTTTAATAGTTTTACAACGTGTTTTAACTTAATATTACTTACATAATAGTTTCTTAATCTCTAACGGACTCTCCAACTCAACGCACAACCTAACACTAAATCTAATATCAATTATAATACACTCAATTCCTATTGGATAATGAAAAGTTGCCAGTTTCACCCAAATACAAAAATTGCCGTCGCAACAATCCCAGATAGAATTCCAGGAGAAATTCTTTAAGGAATTTCAGGATGAATCATCAAAGGAATTGCAGAGTGGATCTGGTGTGATGGTTAGAACACTTGACTATCACGCCGATGTCCTGGAATCGAATCCCACTCCCGACAAACTTACTAAGCGTGGGTTCTTGCTTCAGAAGGGAAGTAAAGCGCGGGTCCCGAGATGAACTAGCCCGGGGCCAAAAATCTCGTTAATAAAGTTAAACAAAATCGAAGGAATTCCAGTAGGAAACCCCGCTGGAATTCTAGGAGGAATCTCCGAAGAAATTTGAAGAGAAGGAATTCCGGGAATAATTCCCGAAATAACATCAGGAGGAATCTCCGAATGAATTTTAGGAGGAATCCTCGGAGGAAGTCTGGAAAGCATCCCCGAAGAAATTACAGGAAAAATCCATGCAGGAATCCCAGAGGGCGCCACCGAATGAATTCCGGGATAAATCTCCGAAGGAATTACAAGAAGAATCTGCAAAAGTGTTTCAAGAGGAAACCCCGAAGGAATTCTAGAAGGAGTCTCCATAGGAAGTCCAGGAGAAATCTCCAAAGAAATTCAAGAAGCAACCCTCGAAGGAACTCCAGGAAGAATCCTCGAACACCAGGAGGAATTTCCGAAGAAATTCAAGAACGAAATCTTGAAGGAATTTCAGAAGGAATCCTGGTTTAATTACATGAGGAATTTCTGAAGGAATTTCAGGAAGAACCTCCGAGAGAATTCTTAGAGGAATCACCAAAGAAATTCTAGGAGGAAATGCCAAAGGGAATTCCAGAATGAATCCACGACGGAATATCAAGAGAAGTCCCCGAAAAATCCCTGGAGGATTTTTTGAAGGAAGTCCAAGAGAAATCCCCAAAGGAATTCCAGAAAAAAATAAGGGAATTCGAGAAGAAATCCCCAAAATATTTCTAAGAGAACCATCAAAAATATCCAGGAGGAATCCTTGCAGGAAATCCATAAGAAATCCCAGAAATAATTCTAGGGGGGGTTCTCGCAGGAATTCCAAGAGGAAACACCGAAAGAATTCCAGGGGAATTTTCAAGCCAATTAAAAAAGGAATCCTCAAAACATTTCCAGAAGGAATCAACGAAAAATATTTAGAAGAAATCTCTGAAGGAGTTCTACGAAATATTCCTGAGGGAATTCTAGGAAAAATTATCAAAGAAATTCCAAGAGGAATCCCCGAAAGAATTCCAGAATAAATTCCCGAAGGAATTCCAAGTGGAATCCCCGAAGAAAGACCAGGAGGAATGTCTAAATCTCTTAAGGAAGTTCAGAAGGATTACCCGACGGAATGCCTGGAAGAAGATACTGGAATTCTTCCAGTAGATATCCCCGAAAAAAATTCCAGGAGAAATCCCTGCAGGAGTCCCAGGGGGAACACCTGAAGGAATTCTGGGAGAAATCTCGAAGGATTTCAAAGCGGAAAACTCGAAGGATTTTCAAGGGGAATCCCCAAAGGAAGTCCTGGAGAAATCTCCATAGGAACTCTAGGAGGAATCCCCGAAGGAATTCAAAGAGACCGAATTCCAGGAGGAATCCTCGAACGATTTATAGGAGAAATCACTGAAGCAATTTCAGAAGGAAACCCCGAAGGAATTCCAGGAGGACTCCTGAAGGAATTTAAGAGGAATCCCCGAAAGAATCCCAGAAGGAATTCTAGGAGGAATATCCAGAGGACTTCCATGAGGAATTCCCGGAGGATTCCCAGGAGGAATCTCCGAAGCAAATTTGAGGAATTTCCGAAGGAATTCCAGAAGGAATCCTCGAAAGAATTCTAAGTGGAATTAACAAAGAGTTCCAGAAGGAGCCGCGAAGGAATTCCAGGATGAATCAACGACGGAAAATTAAGAAGAATCACCGAAAGAATTAAGGGAATCCTCGAAGGAAGTCTAGTAGGAAACCCTGAAAAAAAATCTTGGAAGAATCCCCGGAGGATTTCAAGAGGAATTCCCCGGATCTTTCCGGGTAGGTGGAAGGATTTTCAGGAGGTATTCCTCAAAGAACTCCTGGAAGAAATTCAGAAAGAAATTGAGGAATTCCATAAATAAAAACCCAAAAATGTCCTGGAGATATGGATGATTATAATTCTAAGGAAATGATTGAAAGAACTCCTACAAGATTACCTGAAAAAATCTCTTGTACGAATTCCTGAAAGAGCTTCTGGAAAAATCTATGATAAACTCCTGGAGGCATTCGTGAGTCTCCCTGGAAAATTCTCAATATCAATCTACAATCTGAAATAACCCCAGGAGGGAGCTTCCGGAAGAATTCCTAAAGGAACTTCTTGAGGTATTCCCCAAGGATATCCTGAAGGAATCTTGGAAGGAACTCTTATAATCCCTAAATAACCTTCTGGAGTAATCTCTGAAATCTCCTGGACGAATCCTTGGATCTTCATATATGATTCTTTGAAGGAACTTCCGTAGAGATTTCCAAAAGAACTTCTGCGGGAATCCCTGAAGAATTGCAGGAGTAATCTCTGAAGAAACATCTTTAAGAATCCCTGAAATTCCTGGAGGAATCTCTGATGGAACTCCTGGATTAATTTCTGTAAGAACTCCTGTTGGAATTTATAAAGGAACTTCAATAGAAATCCCTGTAGGAATTCCTAGACTTATTTATAAAGACCTCCTGCAGAGTCCTGCAGGAGTTGCTGAAGAAACTTCTCACTGAATTCTTGATGGATCCCCAGGTGGCACTTATGAATCCTCCTGAAATAATCTTTAAAGGGACTTCTGGAACAAACTCCCTTTGAAATAGCTTAGGGAACTTCTGAAGTAATTCCTAATGAACACCTGGAGGCATTCCTGAATCCTCCTGGAGCTATTAGGCAGATCTTAAAGCGAACTCCTGGAGAGACTACCGAAGAAACTCCTGAAAGAATCTCTTAAAAAAAACTTGAGGCATCCCGAAGTAATTCCAAGAGTAATCTCAGAAAGAATTTCAGGAAGGATTCGTGAAAAAATTCCAGAAGGGATGCTAGAAGCAATTTCTGTAAGAATCCTTGATGAAACTCTCGGAGTGATCCCTGAATTATCCTCTTGAGCAATCCCTACTGAACGTCAGGAGAAATCCCTTGCTGGAATTCTAGAAAATTTTTTGAAGGATCTCCTGGACTAGTTGGCAAAGAAACTTCTGCAGGAATTTCTGAGCGAGCTTCTGAAGGAATCCACGAAGGAGCTCGCAAAATAATCTCTAAAGGACCTACTATGAGAATCCCTGAAGGATCTCTGATGAATCTCTAGGAGGCATCCATGAACTCTCCTGAAAGAATTCTTTGAGTTTTCCCTGAAGGTACTCCTGTCGAGATCTTCCTGAGAGATCTCTGAAAAAAAAAATCAATTATCCTGGAGGCATCCCCGAAGAATTTTCTGGAGGATGTCCAGGTGGACCTCCTGGAAGCATCACTGAATCCTTCTGAAAGAATCTCTGAAGGAACTTTTGGAGAGATGTAAATGATGAATAATTAATGATATCTAATGAAAAATCAAAAAACAGTTCTAAGAGTTGAGAAATCAATTATTGTAGTCAAACTGTTATGCTAGTGATCGAGAGACTTTTTTTCTGAACTTTATGCAAACTTAATTTTGTTCGTGCACTGATCACCGGCGTGAAAAATGAAAATCGGCGGCGTGACAAACAGCGGCGTATGACGCGCCGCCGATACCTCAATCGGCGTCGGCGTGGGACAAAAAGTGTCGGCGGCGGCGGCGTGGCGCGGCGGCGCACAGGTCTAATCCCAGCAAAGGTTAATCGAGAAATCCCTGTCATGATTTTTTCAAGAATTCCTGCAATATTTTTTCCATTGATTTTTGTTTCTAGATTTAGGGTTTCTTGCAAGGATTGACATAGATTTTTCCAGAAATCCCTGCAGGAATCCCTCCAGGTTTTTATCCATGAATTTCTGTAGGTATTTCTCCGGGTTCCTCCAGTAAAAAATCCAAGAATTTCACCAGGAATTTGACTAAGGTTTTTCCGGAGATATCTTTCCAAAAAATCTGCGAGGATTTATACAGAAGTCTCTATGAAGATCGTCACCAATCGGATGGTGCTAAATTTGTTGAAAATTGAACACTCATGCCAAAGCTATATGCGAAAAAGTGAATTTCTCTTTTTCTCGAGAACAACTTCAATTCTCTATGATCGGATGTAATTCAACTAAATGATCCAAAATTCAGCTCGCAAGCAGGGAAACTGAAACTGAAACGAATTAAATAAATTAACACAAAATCCTTCACATAAAAAATGCCAAGCACCCCTCCCATCACATTCCTACTCACCCCTCGCTAAAATAGAAAAAAACTGCAAGTAACGCCGTCCCTACAGGAAAAAAAAAGTTAAGAAAAAAACTGCGAGGGTGGCAGGCTTAACCCACCCCTGCCAGAAAAGCAATGAAAAAAGGCAAATGAACGGGAAAATTTAACGCGAAAAAACTGGAAAACAGTAATGCCACGGAAGTGAAACGAATTAAAACCGAAAAAAACTGCGAGGGGTGGTCGCACCGATTTGTGTGTGATGGTGTAGGTGCCGGGGAATAAGGATCTTCGCGCGCGCACACACAAGTGCCTTCCTTACTGCCTTGGCTGTGGGTGGCAAAGCAGGCGGCGGCGGTAGAATATATAATGAGTTATAAATGCGGTTCCATCGCGGGGTTTGCCGGGGGATTTGCGAAATGGCAGCCATTTTTCTTGTTTTCGGATATTTGTTGTTACTTGTAACAAGCTGGATTAAAATTGAGAAATATTGTTTTTTATATGTCATTCAAAACTTTCAACAAAATTTGAAAATAATTTCGATTTTTTTTTTCATATTATCCTTATGAAGAAAACTCAAATACATACAATCTTGTTTATACGAAACTACACAAAAGTTTGCATGTGATTCAATGCAAATCTCGTTTTTTTATTTGTCATTATGCAACTTGTTTCATAAATAACTATTTTGCAAGTAGGCACTATAAATTTGATTTTATATTTACCACTACAGTATCGCTACGGCCTACTTTACCGTACATTACTAAAGTGTTGCATTATGATTCGCAATGCAACTCATTTTGAATGCATCATGAATCATAAAGCTATTGTTTATTCAACAACCGATGATTCCGCCTTGTTTTGTACGGTATGACCTCGTTAAACTGTGACGGTTAAAGCACGGCTTACTTGGTCTAAATTTTTAAATGGCTGTTCCAATTCAACCACAGCAAAGCACGATGTTACTGAAGGCAACGATCATATTCTGGTGATTTCATCAGTGGTAAATGTTTTTTTTTTGTGATTGCAAAAAACTTTGTATGCAACTCGTTGCAGAACTCGATTTTTATTTATGCACCTTTTCTATGTCCTACTTAAAAAGAGGTACAGCTACTCAGCACCAATATTGCACATAGGAAAATGTAATAATTACAGGTAGCTTTGGCAAAGGTGGCCCGGAGACGTTTATAGGGTAGACCAAAGAATTGTAGGGGCGTTTCAGGGGGTACCAGGAGAACTCATGGGTATTTCAAGCGGTTCCCATCAGGGGGTTTCAAAGGGTGCCAAGAAATCTTAGAGGCGTTTAAAGGGATTCAGGGTTCTTTCAGGAGGTTTTAGGAAGTTCTAGGAAGTCCCAGAGGAACTTCAGGGGGTGTCAGGGGCGTTTCATGAGGTCTCAGAAAGGATTCCAGGGTACCTCAGAGGCGCTTTAAGGGGTCTCAGTGGGATCCAGGGGAGTTGCAGCGGGTCTCAGAGGAGCTTCTGTGGATTTCAGGATCATTTCAGGTAGTACCAGGAGATCTCAGGGGTTTTAAAGGGGGCTCAATGAGTTCCAGATGATCCAGGAGGTATCTAGGGTGCATAAGGGGGTCTCAGGCACGTTCCAGGAAGTCTCAGGGGCGTTTTCTAAAGAAATGCAGAAAGTTTCAGAGGATTTTCGACGAGTTTTGGAGGCATTATAGGTGCGTTTTCGGTGCTTTCTGAGGTCTTCAGGTGCGTTACATGGGGTCCGAGAAAGTTTTAGGGGGATTTCGTATGCATTTTAGGGAGTTTTAGAGCATTTTCAGCGGGTTTCAGAGGCGTTATGCTGCCGTTTTCAAGGGTTTCAGAGAGCCTTTCAGAGCATTTCTGTGGATTTCAAATACGTTAAGGGGCGTTTCCGAAAGTTTTAAGGGGTCCCGGATTCGTTACATGAAGTCCGAGGGAGCTTCAGGGAAATTTCAGGGGCATTTCAAGAAGTTGCAGAGGATTTTCAGAGACCCCTTCCTGAAATGCCTTGAAAACCCCCTGGAACCTATATAATCCAATTGAAATGATTTTAAAATCCCCGTAATCCATTTGAAATGCCGCTGAAACCCCTCTGATACGACCCTGTCCTGAAATGCCTCGAAACACTCCAAAAACCCAAGTAATCCCACTGAAACGCCCTTAAAATTATCACAATCAATTTTAAATCCTCAGAACGCCTTTAACAGGCTCCTGAAATCCCCTAAATCGCCTCTGAAAATCTATCAAACGCTCCTAAACCTTTAGGAATGCCCAACAACAATATTTGTGGCACCCCCTATTTGGAGTACACAGCTCACATTTTCTCGAGCACAAATCTAGATAAGCATCAAACGGATCTGGCTGAAAAAGTAATTCAATGTTTACTATGCGGAAGCAAGCATCAGGTTACATTTTCAGCCAGTTACGTTTGACGGTTCTCTAGATATCTGTTCAAGAAAATTGGAGCTATGTGCTTCAAGTATCTTGTCCTTAATTCTATTCGTTTCAAAAGCATCCAAAACAGAATCGTGGATCCTATTTTATATTTAATTTTGCTCAAATATCTTGAGGTTTCGATGATTTTTTGAGAAAGTTGAAATGTTTGCCCAAGGAATCTTAAAAAGTTTTCAGGTTACACATTGAATTGACCAGGCGCAGGTAAGTTTCTTTGATATTTACACACACACGTTCACAAAGTATCCAGCCATTAGGCTGGAGATCATGAAATATTTGACCGTAAAAAATATTTATACATACAGTATCGTACAATTGCAATGCACCAAAGCCGTTTTCCCATATAAACTAGTCAGCTTTAGATTGGCCCCCAAGTAATAATGAATGCTGAGCAGTGACAGTATTAGCTGAACAATAGCTGGTTAACCGGTTAAAACCGCTCAACACCTAAATTGCGTAAGCCCTACTCATAAGTGCATAATTTCCAAACTACACCAAAAATGTGTAACAGCTACACATTCACAAAAAACAGCTCGTACACTCTTCTAGATGGGAAATGTCGATATTTTTTTTTTGTTTACCAAGGTCACTAGTAAGCCTAGTTAGATATTTAGCCTACAAAACAATTTGCGAATTTCACGATTTTGCGGATGCAGGAGCTGATTTTGTGAATGTGTAAGGGTTACACATTTTTGGTGTAGTCTGGAAATTATACACTTTAGTGCTGAGCGGTTTAAGCGTGTGTCAATGGCTGAACACAATGCCAGCTGAATATTGGTCTGAAGTATGGCTTGTTCAACCTCTTTAATCAGCAATACATAGAAGGCTGAATATCAAGTTGAATAGAATATTATTCATCTGTGTAACCAGCTTTAAAACTGACACCAGCATGCAGAATTAATCTGTTGTTCAACCTTTATTCAAATAGTGTTTGACAGTTAATCTAAGCTTGTTTTTGTGAAGTCCACATCGCTTCTTCAGCCTCAATATAGACTTAGTTCATCTTATGTTCTTGACTATTCGACCACAATAAGTAATGCGCTTGTTTTCGAGGATATGTATAAAATTGTGTGTGGTCACGCCGAGGACCTGGGATCGAATCCCACTCCCGACAAACTCACAAAATGTGAGTTCTTCCTTCGGAAGAGAAGTAAAGCGTGGGTCCCGAGATGAACTAGCCTAGGGCTAAAAATCTCATTAATACAGATAAAAAAAAAAAGTGTGTGGTGTAGGTGCTAAGGTAAGTGACTATAAATCAGGAGGTCCGAGTTCAATTCCCAGTTTTCTCACAGATTAATTTATACATTCCTAAACATCTCTTCTGGAAGAAGACGCAGCAAATGGTAAAAATAGGCTCACGAAAGTGTTTTCATTTTATTTTTACACATTTAAAAAAATAATTAATGACTGATTAAGCGCATATTAAGCCTTAAATCAGCCTTCCAATAAACCTCAAATCAGCTGAAGGTTGAATAAAATCATCAAAATAAGATGTACAGGAGCTGAATATAGGATTGTACTTCTTGTGCTCAGCTTTTGTTCAAATGAAAGCTGATTTATAATAGTTGGAGAAACGTTTGTACAGCATTAAATTGTTACCTGGGCCATCTCAGTTATTTCTCAACTGATGTTCATTTTTTTGTGATAAACTACACAACATTTAAGCTTTGAAAAACTTTTGAAAACGTTCAGTGATAACTATTGATGCAAAAGCTACAGATAGGTTGAACTTTGACAGTAAAAATGCCACAAGATTTTAAAAAATAATAAAAATTGTTTCCATCATATCATTATGGTGTCTTTGGCAAATATGTTTCTTATTGTATGATAACGAATAAATTTGCTGAAGAGATCAACATAATTTAACTACAGCCTTTTTTACCATACAATTGTCTTTACGCGTATTTTTTCGTCAAAATTCAATCTATCTGTAACTGTTATCATTTCAAAAGTTTTTAAAAAATGAAATGTTTTGTAGTTCGTCACAAAAAAAGAAAAGAAAACAGTTGGTTGAGAAACAACTGAGATGTGTCATTCTAAAGTCGTCTAGTTTGTATGGGTAAACATCTAAGCTGCATTTTTATTGTCCGATACTGTATATTTAATTACATTTCATCACAATTAGGATGACCATACATAGAACGTCAAAATACAATTCCCGATTTGAGACAGACGCTTGCCCGATCACTCTCCACCTAGTTGTGCAGGCTGTGTACCACGCCTTTACCAACCGGACCAGTCGCGACCACCAACTTTGCAGGGTTGTGGTCCAGCATTCTTGCAACAAACCCTGCCCATAGTATCATTCTGTCTTTCGACACCTTCTGGATGCTGGGTTCACCGTAGAGTGCAACGAGCTCGTAGTTCATCCACTAACGTGTGAAGTTTTTTTTTCTGTTTTCTTATTCACTCTCCTAAACAAACACGATAAAGAGAAGGATGGAAGAGGGGGCACTGGCCCTTTCTTTCATCTCACTCATTATCGTGTTTATCAAGGAGAATGAGTGAGAAGCAAAGCAAAAGCAGTGAGAAAAAGTTGAACATCTAGTGAGTTCATCCTTCTCCGCCACACAACGTTCTACGGTTCACCGCCTAGAACCATTCTTAGGACCCGTCGCTCGAAATCTCCGAGTGCTTGCAGTCCCTCCTCGAGCATGGTCGACGTTTCATACCCATAAAGGACCACTGGACTGGCCTTCATCTTTTTCTTTGTGGCTCTATGTTCCGACTGGAACTTGGCCTGCCGCTCTTAAACAAAGTGTTCTTTGAACACTTCCACAGTTATTAATTGAAGAGCTTTCATTGCATGTCATTGCATGAATTTGTATATTGTAAGGCAAGTATAATGATACACTATGCCCCCGGAAGGCGAGAAATGGTTCCCAAACGGAATGAGAATCGAACCCGCTCTCTCTGAATTGGCGATCCACAAAGCTAACTGGAGGCAACCCGACCACCGGTCTTATAAGCGTTTTGTACGTGGTATAAACGTGGATAACGTTGCCTGCCGTTAATAAAGATCCGAGGATCTTTCGAAAGTGCCCCTGCCTATCGTAACACTACTGCTTCAGCTTACCCTGTCGTTCGCTGTTCCGTCTGCCAGCATGTATGTACTTCGTTATTGACATGATGGACTGATGGATCTTGACTACTTCGCGTTTCAGGCGGGTGTACAGATCTTGGTTCTTAATATCTGCACTTTCCGCATCACCTTTCGATCACCTCACGTCAGTCCGACAAGATGCTTCCGTCCTTATCCTTACGAAACCGCTGTGGGATGCGATGAACTTCTGGTAGAACTTCCACGTTTCATGGGAACGACACAGCAGTTTCATTTCTTCGTACTCCGTATTTTTCAAGTGGGGCTTTTTCTCCCAAAAGAGGCTAGTCTGCTTTTCCGCTTCTGTTTGTATCGTTCCATTTTCTGTCATGTTCCATGCTGCAGTATACCGCCCGCACCGCGTTCTTCTCCTCCAAAATCACTCTGTACTATAGATAGTAGAGTAAACATAGATCCGCGGACACCGCTGACTAAAATGTTTCAAGCGTGTAAGTAGTAATTTTCAATAGTGCGACAGTTGAATATGACGTCATGCGTTCCATTGATGTTGTCCAAATCGTGACGTCATGCTCGTTTGGATACAGATTTTGACAGTTCGTTTGGATACAACGGATTCATCAACACGGATCTATGTTTACTCTACTATCTATACTCTGTACTCTTTGTCGAATCATGGGTTGTGTCGAACCCGTTTCACGTACGCAATGGTGCTCTTAAATGCATCGTTGATGGCTGATTTAACTGTATTCCATCAGTCCTCTAAAGAGGCCTCATCAAGCTCACCCTCATCTGGCAACGCTGTCTCGAGATTCTGCACGTATACTGAGGCGACGCGACATCCGGTTACTTCAGTCACTCAAGATTGTACCGTGGTGGTCGCCACTACCGTACATTGTTGATTTTGCGATTTTCGACTATGAAGATTACTTTGAACGAACTTTAGTCTGGCTTGCAGTACTAATAAATTGGCCTACGAATTTATTTTCTTGGAATCGAAACGTTCGAACCAAGAAAATAAATGTGTAGGCTAGACGTGTGCGCCGAATATTCGGCGTGAACTCGGCGTGCATCGGCGTGGGGCTTCTCAAACAATTATGAACAAAGTAAACTACTTTCTAATGATTGAATTGCAACAAATGGACATCTAGCTATGTGCTGCTGCAGAAATTTTCTGGTTTTGATTATGGTAGCCTTTCTGAGAAGGGATACGCCGATCGGCGTGCGGTTTTCACGCCGCCGCCGCCGCCGTTTGCCACGCCGACACGCCGATGCTTCCTGGATCGGCTTCAAACAACATAACCATAAACTTTTTTCCACCAGTGCATGGGTATAACCCCAATTTATTAAGACTGCCAGACAGACCATAGTTCGTTCAAAGTTGTTGATGTTAAAGCCACGTGCCTCTGCATATCGCCCATCTCGATAAAAGCTGTTTCCAGCTTACGTATACTGCCGCAAATCTAATAGATGGTATGATTAGCTGTAATACACATCCTGCTGCGCTACGATGCGGAATTTGCGGTGCTTCAGAAGATCGACGTGCATGCGGGTGCTCCCAATGAACTTGAGAGATTACCATTTGCTCATATACCGAGTTTCCATTCGCAAGTCCTGTTTCGTCGCTGGGGTCTTTACCAATAACCTCGGTTTGTATTGTTCTGTTGCTGACACCAAATCTCTAACTTTCCAAAGTAACTTTGAACAACTGAGTTCAAAGTCCTTCAGTGTCACTCGGACATCGGTCAACCGCACCTAACCTTAAGAACAGATACACAGGCTTGTAGAAGAAAACCCTCCTTGCAAGTAAGCTTGCGTACCCACCGGGGTTAGTTAGGCGATCTACCCTAAGGTTGTTCGCAGCCTGGCCACGAGTTTCACACTTCAGTTTTGAATTGTGAAGGCCCGGTTCAATATTTTCCAAAAATTCTTTCACTATGACACTTCTAGGGTCCCAAACTCCTGTTCTTTTTTTCTTATCTCATTTCTGTGAATTTCCTCTGTAGAAAGCATCCATCATGATACCCTAATCTTTATCTATAAAAATGTCTTCCCAAATTGGACATCTCGTAGAAGAAATCGAAAAGTTGCAAATATATTGATCGATACTTTATACATAGGTACCCACAATTCAAAAGGACGTTAGAGTTTTTGGAAATAATACCTTCTGTATAACTCTTTATAGTCTAAGGGTACAATACTGTCTACAGCTTTCCGAGAAGGCGTTACTTCCAGAAACAGTTGCTTCCTCTTGAAATGTTGATTCCGAAATTCCAGAATCCGTTATTACTACAATCTTTCACTGAATTTTCCATAACAATTTACATCACAAGAATTCTTTCAAAATGTGACTGATCTCACAGGACCAAAAAGGCTGCAAATGGTTCTGTTGAAATCACACCAAACTAGTCACATTGGCGTCGAACGCGAATCGTCGCTCCCCAAGAGTAACAAGCTTTGGCTGCGTGCTACAAAGGTGTTCCCCCCGCGGTCCTAAAGAACCAAAATCCTAACTTTCCTTGTTCTTGCACCACCTTCTCTCTTCGCCGTCCTCTTGCAGATATCCCGTTCGATGAAACAAACACACCTAGCTATAATGAAATTACGAGAAAAAATACATTTTAAGATTTAAACTTTAGAAAAAGTTTTACAAAATCATAAACCTCGCATTATTTATAAATTAATTTTAACTATAATTAAATTATAAAAACAAAATTATTATATATTAAATTAATTAAAACAACAATTGTAAAATTAACACACGTAACTCGCAAAAAAACAAACATCTCAAATCAAAAACACACACAAAATGGCTTCTCGGAAAAACGCCAAGTTCTCCACCAAAATCCAGTTCTATCTGAAACACAGGGAATCGCGGATACTGAAGCTATGCAACGACACAATCAGCCCGGTACCGAACGATTCGCTCACCCGAGCCATCTTCAAGCTGCTGTCGAAACAACCGGTGGACAACCGGCGGATCATCCCGCTGCTCGCGGACAAGGTGGGTACCGACCGAATTCGGAACGTTACAAATGCGTATTGATAGGACCATGTAGATTTAAGCGCCTGAATGTATGCAGTTATGTGATAGCTCATCTTCCGTTACAGAAACGCCCATCCACCAAATCGACTGCCTCGCACAGCACCGTGAAGACGCCCTCGGCGACGACAGCGACACCAACGACAGAATCCCCAGTCACGGCAGCACTGACGGCGGCCCTAGCAGCAACTACGACGGCCGCCTCCTGCACAGCCTCCTCCACACCTGTCTCCGGTCTATCATCGCTGTCGTCGCTGCCCGAGTATCAGAAAGATGTGGAACGGTTTCGGGGACGCATCATCTGCCAGGACAACACGTGCATCATCGACCCGGCGGCATCTCCTAAGAACGACAACAATTCGAATCCTCGCACTCATTCCTTCCGAATTGTCTCGTTCAGCAAGGAGAGCACCGGCAACAAGTCAGACACTTCCTCGTCGCCGCTTGGCGGTAGCGACGGTGGGCGAGATTCGGTCGGCGAAGAGCAGGCGCAGAATCTCAGCTCATCGTCGCCTACTTCGACCGCATCGACACAAGCCGGCCACAAGGCGATTCTGATGTGCTTCAGCTGCAAGCTCAGCTTCGGCACTTGCCGGTCGTTCATCGCCCACGCCAAGATGGAGCACAGTCTCACCCTGAACGACTACGAGCGGATGTTACTCGAGAAGAACTACAGCAGCGCCATCATCCAGACCAACACGGAGAGGCAGTTTTACTTCCTGGTTCCTTTCGAAGAGAAATCTTCAGCCAACAGCACCAACATCAACAACAACAACAGCATCAACACTAGCACTAGCATTAAGACGACGATGATGGACAGTGAGGAGCGAATGAGGAGTGGGAGCGGTATCAACAGCAATGGAGGAAGTCAACAACCATCCCCTCAGCAGCAGCAGCAACAACAACTACAGCAGTCACTTCAACAGCAACAACAGGCGACGCAACTGCAACAACAACAGCAGCAGCAGCAGCACCAACAGCTATCGCCTCAATTACTAACGCCGGACAAAAGCCCCGGTCCCATCAACTTCGACGGTGGCTTCCCGAAACTCGCCCCCAGCAGTATGCTCTACGACATGGACAACAAGCTGCAGGCCAGTTGGAAGCTAGCCGCCGAAAAGTACAACAACGTCATGAACGAAAGCGTAGCGGTTGCGGCAGCAGCTGCAGCCGCGGCTGCGGCGCAAGAAGAGAAGAACGCAGCCAGCGGTAAAGCGTTGGCAGATTTTCTGACTCAGCAAAAAATGCTGTCGGCTGCGGAGAATCTGTACAGCAAGCAGAACAAGTTCCTGGAGTTGATGAACTCGAATCCACTGGCGGCGGCGGCAGCAAAGGCCGCAGCCGCTGGAACGGCCGTTGATGGAGCTGGCGATTTTCACCTGGCCAAAAAGTACAATGCAATGGATCTTTACAAGCAGTTGATGGCTGCCAACAACTTCCGACCGGAGGGGTTGGACGCGCTCAAAGAAGAACTCAAGCCCGAGCACCAGATAAGCGTTAAGAAATTGGAGACTGAACCGACAGGAGCGTTCCGCGGCAATTCCTTTGCACCAAATATCTCAACGAGGAATTCCTGCAAAACGCTCAAATGTCCCCAGTGCAACTGGCACTACAAGTACCAGGAAACGCTGGAAATTCACATGCGGGAGAAGCATCCAGACGGAGAGACAGCCTGCAGTTACTGCCTGGCTGGCCAACAACATCCGCGTCTGGCACGGGGCGAATCCTACACCTGCGGCTACAAGCCGTATCGTTGCGACATCTGTAACTATTCCACCACTACGAAGGGTAACCTGTCTATTCATATGCAAAGCGACAAACATCTGAATAACATGCAAGATCTGAACGGGATGATGAACAAGGGAAATCAGAACTTCTTGAATCTTGCAACCCTTCAACCGACCGAGAAGGTTAACACGTCTCGCAACCAATACATGCAAGCCACCTCGCCACTATCCCTCTCCACGAAGCTCACCCAGCAACAGGTCAAGGAAACTCAACACACCAACTACGATGCCAACCGGCCGAAGTCCTTCTTCAAGTGCGACATCTGCAACTACGACACCAACATAGCTCGAAACCTCAGAATTCACATGACTAGCGAAAAACATATCAGCAATCTGAATTCTCTGCAATCGAGCTACAGTCAGCTGAAGAACCTTCAAACCATGTCTTCGCCGGAAGGCCTCGACTATCTGAGCGCCCTGAACCTCAACGCCCTCAAGGAAGACAATCCGCTGAACCGCGTTGAAGACTACACCAACAGCTCCCTCAAGTCCCTGTCCATCCCAACGTCCCCCTTCGCACCCATAGACCCAACCCCCGTCAGCACCGCCAACAGCACCCCGACCCCCGAATCCATCTTCCTGAACAACCCTTCGCCCTTCTCCGCTGGCAGTGAACCCGACCGCAACGCATCCGGCCCGCTCGACTTCCAGCAACAGCTGGACGAAGACAAGAACCCGCTCCACTTCGAACCTCCGATCAGACTCACGCTGGACCCATCGACTTACTACACCTGCCTGATCTGCTCGGACTTCGACACCAACAACCTGGAAGAGCTGAAGAAGCACGTGATCAAGGACCGTCTCACCTCCAACATCGCAATGGATAGTATAGTGATCGCGGCGGCCAGCTGCGAGTGTCTCCTGTGCGGCTTCCGTTCGCCAACCGCGGACAAACACGACCTCGAACGCCATCTCAAGACGGAAGCCCACCTCAAACGACTTGATCTGATGATTCATCTGCTCGAAGGACGGGACAAAGCGATCGGCAAGCTCAAACACTTCTGCGGCCCCGAACTGTTCAAGAAACTCTCGATGATCTTCCCCCTGCCGGAGGAAACGAAATTTCCGTACGAAGAAATGCCTAGCATTGGTGAAATTTCGCGTTCTCCCCTGACGCTGCTGCTGGAACCCAAGACGGAACTGGTCGAGCGGGAGTTCAACGGGGACTGCGAGGGCACCCAGCCACACCCGGACAACGTGCAGATCAAGTGCAACTGCTGCAACTACTACACCACCTCGCTGGAGAAGATCGGCATCCACAGCCTGTCGGAGAAGCACATTTTCCGGCGGATCTGTTTCGACTACTTGCTGCTCATCTCCAGCGAGAAGAATGCCGCTGCCGGGGGCGGCGGTTCACTCAGTCCATTGAACCTGCAGCAGAGCGTTAAGGGTGAAGGTGAGTTCCCCGTTCTAATTTCAACCAGTACTTTAGTAACTGAACCTACCAATTTTAGATGGTCGTCCGGGAAGTGCCGCCATGCTGCTCCGCGGTGGGCAGTTGATGCTGACGTGCGTGCCGTGCGGGTTCAAGACCGATCACATCTACTACATGATACACCATTTGAAGAAGTCGTGCAAAGTGGAGCAGAACATCAATCTGCTAGGCTTGCGGAACATCTTCAAGTTGACCCCGAAGGGTGAGTACCAGCTACTATCTGTTTGATGGGTTTTATTATACAGTTAGGCATAAATGCGTAGACCATTGGATTTGGGTTCTGCTATGGTTTCAAGAAATACCATGACTCAATTGCGAAACTTCTACAGAGTTCGTAAAATCCGTAAAATAAAGAATAATGCGAAAACACTGGAACCTGACCCAGAATGAAAATATTCATAAATTTTGTACATAAATTAGGTCAATGCTTTAGATGAGGAAGCTTACAGGGTGCGGCAGGAAAAAATGCGAAAAGTGCAAGGCACTATTACAGGCTCAATATTGGATATATATGACTATTTTTTCATGACAGTGTATCAGTCAATGTCTATATTCTAGCTGTCCAAAATTAAAATGAACATATTTGAAGTTTAACATGTGATAATGTAAGCTTAATAAGCGGGTATCAATAAACTGCGCGCCCAATGGTCATTAAACAAATTAACTATAACAGTAAAAAAATTAGCTTAAATTCGATGAACAACCAGACCACACTGATCCAGAGACATGTAGTTCCACATACTAGATAAAATAAGTACATATATTTGATGATATCGTAGAGAAAATTAAAAATTTTGTTTTATCAGATACGAAATTTAGCGACCTGTGTGCTTTTCTGCGGTTTGAAAATTTTGATTGTCTTCAGATTCAGGCACCGTCCTGAAAAGGTTAGTGACCAAAATGGGAAAATTTTTAATTAACTTTTCAGAAAACTAGCCTATTAGAGATCATGGAACGTTGAAACATAGATTGGTTAACGTCAAACGGACGAAAATGAGGTTTGAAGTTGAAAAACACTTTCGCATTTTTTCCTGCCGCATACTGTAGTTCTGGTTTTCTTATAAAGGTTTTCTCCTAAGTAGTTGAGAGGATTTCTGAACCAAGGAACAATCCAGGGCCTTAAAGGGAGCCTAAAAGGAGGAGGTTTCAGGGGTGTTTTGGAGGGCTCCAGCGGAGTTTATTTATTTATTTATTCAGTTTCATGTACTTTATTTATTTATTTTATTTATTTATTTATTTTAAGAGGGCTTATGGTGGTTTCAGAGAGTTTTAGGTGCGCTTCAGGACCATTGCAGAGCTATTCTACAGCATTCTTGCAGAAATTTGATAAACAACAAGGCCAAGAAACGTCAAACTCCCATACAAAATCAAAACAGTGCAGTGCCCTATTTCAGGGTATGATGATTTTTATATATTTTCCCATGGAACTTCATTTCAATCAAGTCACAATTTTAGAGCTTTCAAGTCGAAGTTTCAAGTTTGTTCGAAAATGCATATCTTTTCTGTGGTCCAGAGCCATATATAAAACACCTGAAACCATTGGCGTAACTAGAGGGGGGGGGGGGGCAGGCCCCCCCCCCAGAAATTTTTCATTACTTTATATATGGAAATTAGAAAAAATCTGAAAACCACTGTCATGGTGACAAACATAGATCTATATTCTCAATTTAGTTGAAAAGCGAAGTTTTCGACTAGCAAAGTTGGATTTTTCTCCAAATCCGTGCGTCGGACCTAACTTCGGAAGTGGTGCGCTGTATGACAAACAGCTATACAGCGCACCACTTCCGAAGTTAGGTCCGACGCACGGATTTGGAGAAAAACCCAACTTCGCTAGTCGAAAATTCCGGGTTTCAACTGCACGTACAGTAATAGAAATTTATTTGGCATAATATATGTTTAAGTTGACAGTTATTGGAGACAAGCAATACTTTGTACTTCTTCTTTTTTAACCTTCCGTTAATCGCGCTGTTGTACTTTGTACAACACATGAGAATTATCGACTATCACTTTGTAACTATTTTTTCTATCGATGTCAAACCCGAATGTATTCTACAGGAAACTTATTTGGAATATTATAAGACCTTTTTTGAAAACAGTATAACTCCTTATAATGCGAAAAATTGAAAATCGCATTATGAAGAACGTACTATATATAAGATAAGATAGACAGTTGAATGTGAATTAGTGTATTTCAAAATCTAAATGATCTAGAAATATGGTCTTCGGCAAAGTTACTTGGGATATCAAGGGCCTACGCGTGGTGACCTGTGTAATTCAGATTTCAACCGATAGGCGGCGCTAGTGAGCATGTAATTTTTATATCCCATATAACTCAGGATCCTGAGTACATAGAAAGATGATGTCTTCGGCAAAGTTGTTTGGTTGGTTAAACACAAACTGATGGAGAGCCGTATGGTTTGAAACTTCACATCTAGGTGGCGCTAGTGGTCATTGAAATTTTATAACTCATACATCTCAGGACCCTGATTACTTAGAAAGATGGTGTCTTCTGCAAAGTTGTTTAGTAGATCAAACACTAACTGATGAAGACAAATATGACGCGCAATTTCACATCCAGGTGGCGCTAGTGAGCATTCCAATTTTATACCTCGTATATCTCAAAATCCTGACTACTTAGAAAGATGATGTCTTCGACATTGTTGTTTGAGATTACACTACAAGGTGACGCAAGACATTAATTTGCTAAAACATGCAAATGGAGGCTTTTTTTAATGTTTTCAACAAGCTGTGTTTTTTTCTGTCAACAATATTTCAATCGAATTGAATGTATTTAAAAGCCCAATAGAACAGTTAACATTCCGTTCATTCCACTGTTGTTCTTTGTACAACACATGACAATCATCTGTTATTACTTTATAATAAATGTTTCTATTGATGGTGATTATAAATGTATTCTTCAAGAAGCTTATTTTGAATAGTACAGGATCTTTTCGAAAACGTTACTTCCTAAAATGCGGAAAAATCATAAATCGCATTATGAAGAACGCACTATATATTTTATGGGACATTATATCTCCGTATCCTGATGACATAGATAGTTGATGTCAGTAGCGAAGTTGTTTTATAAATCAAGGGCTTATAGATAATGGTGGGATTTATTTAAAATTACGCGCGTTAGCGTAAATCATATATCTCATATATCTCAGGATACTGACGATTTGGAAACATGGTGTCTTCGGAAAAGTTGTTTGGTAGGTCAAAAGCTTACGGATGAGGTATCTTCTCCTCCATTTGACCTTTGATCTACCAAACAACTTTGCCGAAGACATGTACGCATATGGCCTCCACTTCAGCATCTTATTCTACATCATATGCGACTTCGTGTTGACTGGGAAACATCTTTGCCGAAGACACTATCTTTCTAAGTAATAAGGGTCCAAAGAAACATAATATATAATATTTACGTGCTCACTAGCGCCGCCAAGTGGTGAAATTTTAAATTAAACTGCGAATCATCCGTAAGTACTTGACCTACCAAACAACTTTGTCGAAGACACCATCTTTCTAAGTTATCAGGTTCCCGAGATACATAGGATATAAAGTTTATTTGCTCACTAGCGCCGCCTAGTGGTGGAATTTCCAATTAAATTGCCAATAATCTGTAAGCCGTTTACCTACCAAACAACTTTACCGAAGACACCATCTTTCTAAGACTTGAGGATCCTGAGATATAAGATATAACATTGATATAACATGAAATTGCTTACTAGCGCCGCCTAGTGGTGAAATTTCAAATTAAACTGCGAATCATCCGTAAGTCCTTGACCTACCACACAACTTTGTCAAAGACACCATCTTTCTAAGAAATCAGGATCCCGAGATACATAGAATATAAAGTTTATCTGCTCACTAGCGCCGCCTAGTGGTGGAATTTCCAATTAAACGGCCAATAATCTGTAAGCCGTTGACCTACCAAACAACTTTGCCGAAGACACCATCTTTCTAAGACATCAGGATCCTGATATATAAGATATAACATGATATTGCTCACTAGCGCCGCCTAGTGGACGTATTACGAATCAACTTTGTCAGCATCAAGTAGCCCATGAAATTTACAACAACTTCGCCAAAGACAGTCCTCCTCTAAACAATCAGGATCCTTAGATATTTCAGGATGTATGGGTGTTGTACAAAGTACAACGCGCGACTGCTCGCGTTACAAAAAATGGCGCGAGTACTGAAAGGTTAAATCGCTGAGAAATTAAATCTAAATGATAATTTCCAGGACTTCCTGGATGGGTATCTTTAAGAATCTTTGAATTTTCTAGTAGCATTACTGCAAAATATGGTTAAGTGCTTCTTTATAGAAATCAAGTATCATGTGGGAAAAAAACTCTGGTTGAATTTGCAATGGAATTCCAGCAAAAGTTTGTGAATTCCTAGTGAGAATAGATGTACGTAGCTGAAGCGCAAACGCGATTGTATTCATTAAGACCATGCTGGAGGTGGTTTCTAGTCGGACACTATTAATTTCTTTTATTTCGTGGGCCAGGGGTATTTTTGCGTCTATCAAACAACGCACAAATTCAAATGGTCATTGAGGAAGTTTTAATGTATTTAAAAGCTGGTGCTGCAAGATGTAATCGTAAGTTTGAAGGTATTCATGATTCGACTTGTAAAAGACTTGGTATTCATGAGATAATTGTGAAAGAATTCCTGGATGACTTCTTGGAGATTTTTTTGGCATCTATGTTCCTCTAAAATTATCTAAAAGAATTTCAATACAAACCGCTAGAGGAATTCCTCTAGAAATCCTTCAAATTATTCAAAAAATCTACAAGTAATCCTGAAAAAGCCCTGGGGTGAATCCCTGAAAAACATTATGAACGGAATACTGAAATTTTTTAACTAACCGCTGAATAATTAAAAAAAAAATCCCGAGAGAAATTTCGGAAGAAATCATTACAAGAATTCTCGAAGCAATACCTGCAGGAATCCCTGGAGTAATTTGTGACAGCATACCTGGAGGAATCCCTGGATGAATTCCTGGAGGAATCCGAAAAGCAATTATGCTAGGAATTTCAGCAAAAAAAATCTGAAGAATCCGCATCAGAAATCCCTGTAGAAATTATTAGAAATTTTTTTAGATGAATCCTTGGAGGAATTTCTGGATGCATTCCTGGAGGAATCCTTAAAAGAATTCTTCAAGAAATCACAGGAGGAGTTCCTAGATGTATTTCTGGAGGATATCCGGGAGAACCTTCTGGAAAAGTTCCATGCGGAATCTCTGGAAAAGTTCCTGGACTAATGCCTGGAGCATTAGGGGATTTTTTTATTATCGTACAAATTAGTATGAAGTTTCTGAAGGTTAATGAAATAAGGTAGGGATCATATATATTTGAAAAACTAAATTGAAAAAAAATCAGGGTTGCCTAATTTTCCGGAAAACTCCAGTGAAAATCAAACATTTTCCACAGACACCACCTACTTTGAAAAATCATAGAACGAAGCATCATAGGCACATTTTTTTTTGTGAAATCATAAGCAAATTTTCTCAGCAATTCCAAGATGGATTTCTGGAGGAAATCCTAGAAAATTTTTTGGACAAATTCCTGGCGGATTCCCTGGAAAAGTTAATGGTTTGATTGATTTATTTGTCTTTTTTAAAGAGACTTTCAGCCATTGGCTCCAAAGTTAATGGATACATTTCTGAAGGAGGCATCCCTGGAGAAGTTCATGGAGTAATGCCTGGAGCATTAGAGAAATTTCTGATGAAATTCCAAGATAAACTTCTAGAAGAATTCCCAGAGGAATTTCTGGAGGAATCTCACGGAAGAATCCTTAGAGGAATCCCTGCAGGAATTTCTGGTATATTCTTGGAGGAATTCTTGGAGGAATCTCACGGAAGAATCCTTAGAGGAATCCTTGCAGGAATTTCTGGTATATTCTTGGAGGAATTCCTGGTGGAATTTCTAGAAGAACCCCTGAAATAACTCCTGGACGGATTTCTAGAGGAATCCCTGGAGTTGAAATTCATGGATTTATTCCTAGAGGAAACCTGAAAGAATTTTCGGAGGAATCCCTTGGAAAAATTCCTACAGAATTTCCTGAAGAATCTCCTGAAAGAATATCGGAAGCAATCTCTAAAGGATTTCCTGCAGAAATTCCTGGAGGAATGCTGTAGGAATTTCCGAAGAAATTCCTGGAGGGATTCCTGGATCAATTTCTGAAGAAATTCCTGTAGGAATTTCTGAAGAAATACCTACGGTAAATCTTGGTGGAATTTCTTGAGGAGCCCCTGGAGACACTGCGGTAGTAATTTCTGAGGAATTCCCAGAGGAATTCCTGAAGGAATTCCTATATGAGTTACTGAAGGACTTTCTGAAGGAATTCCTGGAGTATTTCTGAAAAAACCTCATGAGGAATTCCCGCAAAACTTCTTAGAGAAATTTCTACATAAATTCTTGAAAGAATCCCTGGAGATATTTTTGGAAAGAACCTTGGAGAAATCTCTGAAACTCTGGAGAAACCTTCGGAGGGATTCCTGGAGGATCTTCCGGACAAGTTTCAGGTGGAATTTCAGGAGGAATTTCTGGACAAATCTTTATAGGAAATCTTGGGGAAATTCCATGGAACTATTCATGGATTAATTCCAGGAGGAATCCTTTAATCAATTCTTTGAGGAATCGTTCAATGAATTCCTGGAAGAATCTCTAGAGGAATTCTGGAAGGAATCTATGGAGAAATTTCTGAATATATTCATAGAGAAATCCCCAAAAAAATTCCTAGAGAAATTCCTAGAGGAATTCTGAGAGGAATTTCTAATGGAGTTCCAGGAGAAATTTCCAGAGGAATTTCTGGAGGACTTACAGGAGCAATTTCAGAAGGAATTTCTGGAAGAATTACTGGAGAAATCATCGGAGGAATTTCTGGAGGAAGCCATGAAATAATTCCAGGAGGAATGTGTAGAGGAAACCTCGGAGACTAAATTCCTGGATTAATTCTTGGGGGAAACCCTGGAAGGATTTCTGGAGGAATTCCCGGAACAATTCCTGAAGGAATTGCTGTACGAATTTCCGAATATATTCCTGGAGGAATTCCTGGATCCATTCCGGAATAAATTACCGAAAGTATTCCTGAAGAAATACCTGGGGTAATTCTTGGGGTAATTTCTAAATGAATCCCTGGAGGATTTTCTAGATAAATTCTTGGAGAAATTGCGGTAATAATTTCTGAAGGAATCCTGGATTAATGCCTGGAGGAATCCCTATTGAAATCTCTGGAGGAACTTCTGGAGGAATGCCTGGAGTAACCCCTGGATAAATTCCTGGAGACATGCCTGTATCAATTCCTGGAGGAATCTCTCGAGAAATTCCTTAAGAAATCCCTGGAGGATACCCTGGGGAATTGCCTTGAAAAATCCCTGGAGAAATTCCTGGACTAATGCCTGGAGTAATCTCTGGATACATTTCTAGATGAGTACCTGGTGGAGTTTTCAAAAGAATTCTGGGAGCAATCTAGTGGAGTTCAGAGTTTTTAGAAGAACTCCCGAAGCAATCTCTAGATGGAGAAATCCTGAGATGAGTCCATGGAGAAACTCCCTGGAGAAATTTCTAAAGAAACCTCTCGAAAAATTCCTAGAGGAATCCTTAGAGAAATTTCTAGAGAAATTCTTGGAAGAATCCCTGGGAAAATTCTTTGAAAAATCCCTGGAGGAATCCCTGAAGCAATTTCTGGAGAAACCTCAGGAGGAATGCCTGGAAAGTTCTGGACAAATTCCTGCAGGAAGTTCTGGATAAATTCCTTGCGGAATCCCAGGAAGAATTCCTGGATTAATCTGTAAAGGAATTTTTGTGGAAATTCCTTGGAACTATCCCTGGAAGAATTCTTGAATGAATTCCTGGAGGAATCTCGAGAGAAGTTCTGGAAGCAGTTAATGAAGGAATTTCTAAAGAAATTCCAAGAGAAATTTCTGAAGAAACTCCAAGAGAAATTTCTGAAGAAAATCCAAGAGAAATTTCTAGAGGAATTCCCAGAGGAATTTTTGGAGGAATTCCAGGAGGGATTCCTGAAGGAATTGCGGTAGTAATTTCTAAAGGAATTCCTATGGGAGTTCCTGGATCATTTCCTGGAGGACTTTCTGAAGGGATTCTTGGGGTAATACTTAAGTAACCTCTTGAGGAATTCCTGGAGGCATCCTTAGAGGAATTTCTAGAGAATTACTTGGAAGAATTCCTGGGGGAATTCTTGCAAAAAAAAAACTGGAGGAATCCCTGAAACAATTTCTGGGAGAACCTCAGGAGGAATTCCTGGACAAATCTCTATAGGAAATCTTGAGGAAAATCCGTGGAACTATTCATGGAAGATCTGCAGGAGGAATCCCTAAATGAATATCTTGAGAATCCCTGAATGAATTCCTGGAAGAATCTCTAGAGGAATTCTGGAAGGAATCCATGGAGAAATTTCTGAAGGAATTCAAGGAGAAATTTTTAGAGGAATTCAGAAAGGAATTTCTGGTGGAGTTCCAGGAGGATTTTCTGGAGGAATTTCTGCAGGAATCATCGGTGGAATTCCTGGAGGGATCCATGAAATAAATCCTGGAGGAATGTGTAGAGGAAACCTTAGAGAAGAAATTCCTGGAAGAATTTTCGGAGGAATTCATGGAAGAATTCCTGGATCCAAACTTGAATAAATTCCTGGAGTAATTCCTGAGGAAATACCTGGGGTAATACCTGGAGAAATTCTTGGTAGAACTCTTGCAGAAGTCTCTGGAGAAATGCCTGAATGAAATCCTAGAGGCATGCCAGGAGGAATACTTGGAATAGTTCTTGAAAAAAATCCGGGAGGAATTTCCGAAGGAGTTCCTGGAGGAATCTCAAGATTCATTCCTGATGAAATACAAAGTTCGATTTCTGAGGGAATTCCAGGAGGATTTTCTGAAGAATTCTCAGGGGAAATACTGAAGAAATCGCTGAAATTCCTGAGGAAATCCTGAAATCCTGGATTAATTCCTGCGGGAGTTTCTGATGGAATCCCAATAAGAGTTCTTCTAGAAATGTTTAAAATAATCTCGGAATTCGTTTTTGTAAGAATAACAGAAGAAATTTCCGGTGAAACCCTGGAGGAACTCTTGAAGCTTTCTTAGCGAATACCTGGAAGATTTTTTGTAGGAATATTCCTGGATAAAAAAATGAAGAAATCAATGTCTGCAGTAATTGTTGAAGGAATACTACGATCCCTAGTGGAGCGGACCTGGTGGGATGGGTAGAACACTTGACTATCACGCCGAGGGATTGAATCCCACTCCCGACAAACTCGCAAAATGTGACTTCTTCCTTCGGAAGGGAAATAAAGCGTGGGCCCCGAGATGAACTAGCCTAGGGCTAAAAATCTCGTTAATACACATAAAAAAAAACTAGGATCCTTAAAGGTTTTTTGTACAAATTTTTCAAGCAATTCTTGGAGTGTTTTTTTAAGAATCTCTAAGTAAAATTTTCTAAAAGAATTTCTGGAATACATTCCTGCAGAAATACTTCGAATCACTCCAGATGTAATTATTGGAGCAATCTCTAGTGGAATTTTGGAAGGCATATATGGAGATATCCCTGTAGAAATCTCTGAATATCTGCAGAAATACCTTAAAGGATCTCTGGAGAAATTCCTGAAGGAAACTTCGAAAAAAGCACTGGAACAATTACTGGAGGAACCTCTATAGATATCCCAGGACAAATCCCCGAAAAAATGTCTAGTGGAATCCCTAGATGAATTCTTGATTGAATTTCTGGAAGAAGCCAAGATGGAATCACTGAATTAAGGTATGAAAAAAAAATCTTGGAGGAATTGTTCGTACTGATATAGTTTACAAAACTATGAACAAATCTGAAACAGTCATTTTGATTACTCAAAACTACAATACTGATTTGCATATTCACTTATCGGGCGCCCATCCCGCTTAAAATTCATCTCAAGTCAGGCCCCCCCCCCCCCCCCCTGGGCCCCCTCCAGGAAAAAATCCTAGTTACGCCAATAATGCCTGAAACATCCCTAAGACCCAATGCACCTAACATAAGTGGAACTCTGGCTCAAAAAGTTACAGCCTTTTCGATTGCGTGTACTGGTATAGAGGGCCCCGAAATATGAAAAGCGTTATACCACTTTTCGATGTTGTGAAGTAAACACTCTAGACTTCACAAATCTAGACTGGCAGCACGTGGAAATGATAATAAAATACAAATTGTGATGAAACTTTGTAAACTTTGGCCTACAATACATTTTTCAAGTCAAATAAAAACGTATATCGATATGTGGTACTTGGATGTGTAATTGCGTAGATTTGAATCCATTGTTTGAATGACTGAATGAGTAAGTGGGTTACCAGCAGCAAGTTCCGCGCATGTCCCAGCTACCAATTTTCGTTTCTGTGGTCTTTGCTAAAGCGCAGTTTCGAGTTCGAAAGGAATCGCTCAAGAAACTTCATGGGTGATTCCTGGCAGAAACTTTCTTCGGTGACTGCCATTTGAACTGTCATTTCTTCGCTACTGCGTACTGCGATCGAAGAAAAACCGGTTTCTTGAGCGATTCAGGCAAGGAATTTCCCAAGCATCAAGATAGGCTGAGAAATTCCTTCTGAACTGCAAACAGTGCTTAAAACTGGACTACTGCTTGGATTTATTTTTTTGTTTACCAATATCAATGACAGTTGGATGCCTTCTAGACTAGATATACCAGTGTCGCAAGCTGAAAAAGGGTGCAACTTTCTCCTTGGTGCTGACTATGGAGTTCCACTTACGTTATGTGCCCAATGAAGCAACCCAGAAACCCCCTGAGAAACTGAGAAATATCTTAATTTTCCTGAAGGTACCTGAAACTCCCTTGAGACATCCTGGGCCGTCTCTGAGTCTTCCACCCTTGAGACATAAATCCTCAGAAATGCTCATGAGCAGACGCGCCAACTTGGTCCAATTTAGGGGGGGGGGGGCAAAGCCTTGTTTTTCTGATTTTTTGTATGGGAAAATCGAAAAATCGTCAAATATTGGGGGGCAAAACCATGGCTTGCCCCCCCCCCTCCCCCCTAAGTTGGCGCCTATGCTCCTGAGATCCCTTGAAACACCCGTGAATCCTGCTGGAACCCCCTAAAACGCTTCTCAGACCCCTTGAAATACCATGAAACATCCCTGAAGATCCCTGAAACCAATTAAACCCCCCAGATCTCTCTGAAATCCCTTAAAATATCCCTGAAAATCCCCTGAATGTACACTCTCTGAAACATTCTTGGATCACCCTTGAAACCAGCTTAATCCTTCTGAAACACTTTCAATCCCCCTGAAATTCCCTGACTTTTTCTGTAAACACCTGAAAAAAACCCTGACCACTATCCCCCCAATACCTCTTTAAAACTCACATACCTCGTCTGAAACTTCCAGAGCCCCCTAAACATCCACGAATGTTTCATGAACCCCATTTTGAATTCTTTGAAATATCTTGAAATCACACCAAACCCATAGAAAATCAGCCTTTGGGCCCTCTTCTACTCTCCCTTGAGACGCCCTAAATAGCCAATTTGCTCCTCCCTCTCGTAGATCATTCTAAGGCTCACTGCTGCCGTTGCCATAGTTACCGCCATTATTACATTTCCTTATGAGCAATATGGGTACTTACCCCTATAGGGATGTGGACAAATTTTTCACACATTTTTACTCTTTTCAAACTTTTCAAAAATCAAAATGGTTTTATCAAGGAGATTACCTGTGCTATCATATGGATAAATGGAGATTATGTTATGGTAGGATATTTTGGAGATATAGCAGCAAATTTACTCTTCACCTCTTGTTATACACAAAGACTCCAGTTTTTCTTTACGGAATTCTTGCAGGAAATTCTGCACTATTTCTCCTGAAATTTCTCCATTGATTTCTTCAGAATTTCATCTTTTTTTGCAAGAATGCTTTCAGATATATTTATTGAAGCTCTTCGAGAGGGTGTCAGGCCATTAGGCCGAAGGTCATTAGGCCGAAGGTCATTAGGCCGAAGGTCATTAGGCCGAATGGTCATTAGGCCGAATGGTCATTAGGCCGAATGGTCATCAGGCCGAATGGTCATCAGGCCGAATGATCATTGGGTCTTCTTCTTGCCGTTACGTCCCCACTGAGACAAAGCCTGCTTCTCAGCTTAGTGTTCTATGAACACTTCCACAGTTATTAACTGAGAGCTTCCTCGGCAAATGACCATTTTGCATGTGTATATCGTGTGACAGGCACGAAGATACTTTATTGATGCTGAATCTACTGATATTTTACCCATGATTTTTTCCTTCTTTTAAACATAGGCTGTTCTTTCTAGTATCATTGCTAAAATAGTTTTTGGCGCAGAAACTGCTGATATTCAATTCATAAATTTTTCCTTCTTTAAAGCATAGGCTATTCTTTCTAGTTTCATTGTTAAAGTAGTTTTCGGCAAAAAATTTTTGGAAAAAGTAAAAACAACAGATCTCTTTACAGGCTCATAACGGCTGATTTTCAATTCGTCCTGATGACCATTCGGCCTAATGACCATTCGGCCTAGTGACCATTCGGCCTAATGACCTTCGGCCTAATGGCCTTCGGCCTAATGACCCAGCATCCTTCGAGAGGTTCCTTTCTGAAATACCTCCGGAGAATCTCTTAGACATTACTTCAGAAATTCCTTTGAAAAGTTCTCACGAGATTCGTCTCAGAAGCTACCAAGGATTGCACCATAAACTTTTCTTGGTATTTATCAAGATCATATTCTTTCAGAAATTTTTCTGGGAACACTTCAGGAATCCCTTCAGAGATTCTTTCAGGAAGTATTTCAAAGAACAATTCCGGATATATTTCTTGTCGTTTCTCTAGGATTATCTAGCTACTTTATCGGCGCTGCAGTCTTGGGGAATCAAAACGACTGTTTTAGATTTGTCCCGACGTTTCGACTCTGTTTCGAGTCTTCTTCAAAGGGAAAATTCTGACTAGTCGCTTTTTGTTAGAATTGACATAGGACTGTCGGTGTCGTGTTTGTTTTTATACATCGGATTTCTTGTCAAGTGAACCGTAGCTTAGTTTTTGGGCGATTTCACTTGATTTTCACTGTACTGCACTGCACTGCACTTGTGAACGCGGTAACGGTTCACTTGACAAGAAATCCGATGTATAAAAACAAACACGACACCGACAGTCCTATGTCAATTCTAACAAAAAGCGACTAGTCAGAATTTTCCCTTTGAAGAAGACTCGAAACAGAGTCGAAACGTCGGGACAAATCTAAAACAGTCGTTTTGATTCCCCAAGACTGCAGCGCCGATAAAGTAGCTAGATTACACATATCAGTCGAACTCTCATAAGTCTAGGATTATCTTAAGAAACTTTTCGTGGAATAACTGCAGAACAATCTCCACATTTTCGGGCATTCCTTCGGAGATTTATTCAAAAAATTCAATTTCTTCAGAAACATAGTTTAGTGATTCCTTAAGGAATTCTTCCAGATTTGTTTGAAGTATTTGGTGGGTTTCCTCCGAAAATTCATCAAGCATTTCTTTAGGAAAATATTTCAGAGAAATATGTCCACTTACATCTTCAGACATTTTACAATAAATTCTTTTAAGAACTCCACCAGAAGTATCTCTATCAGTTCTTACAGAGTTTGCTTCAGAACGGCCTCAAAAAATCCCTTCGGAAATTTAAAAAATGATTTATTCCTCCATTACCTTTGTCTGTAGTTTTTGCTCGGATTCCTTAAAAAAAAATTTTAAGGGATTCTTTCAAGAAATTTTTCATACTTTTACTTCAGCAATTCCGCAACAATGTCCTTAGAAATCTCATCAGGAATTATCTATCTATATATATAAATGCAGTGGCATACGTGGGACCGCGCATAACTTACGAACGGAAGGTCCGATTTTGATCGTCTTAGTTTTGTTCTGTTACTTTTTACCCAAGGAAGGTTTATGAGGCAAAAAACATGGAAATATTGAGAATTTTTGAAAATTGATCTTCCATACATTTTGTGACCGGGGACTTGGTCTTGGATAGAAACATGAAACGTCAAAAAACGCAGTAGGCAATACAAAGTTTGCCGGGTACAGCTAGTTTTTAATAAACTCCTCCAGGAATTTTTTATTGAGTTCATCCAAAAGTTTCCCACACCTAATTTTTTTCTAGGAGTTACTCCACAGCTATCTCAAGGGGTTTCTCCAAAAACTCTTCCAAAGATTACTTCAGTTTTTTTTTTCTCATGATATTCTTCTAGGAATTCCTCCAGAGCCATCTCAAGGAGTTCCTCCAGGTATTCCCCAGGGATTCCTGCAGAAACTTCTTCAATTGATAATTTTGTTAAGGAATCTCTTCAGGAAGTTTTCATTTTTTTTTTCTTGGAATCTTTTTTCTTGGAAATATTCTTGGTATCTTAACTGTCAGTGTTCCGGAATCAGTTCCAGGTGTCCCGCGGGAAGTGGCTTAATATGAAAATGAACCAAACCCATGCATGCGATACATCAAATATCGGCTTTTTCGATAACCTGACGAACTGAAAGAAGGAGAGTGGTCTCAGACCATATTTGAACCAGCAGTGTTCCGGAACCGGTTTCGGGTGTCCCGCTGAAAGTGGTCATGTATAAAAATCAACCAAACCCATGATCATCATCAAATCGTGGCTCTTTAGGTAACCTGATGAACGATTAGGAAGAGAAAAGTTTCAGACCGTATTCGGAACACCGGTAGTGTCCCACCGGAAGTGATCAAAAGTAGAAGGTAACCAAACCCATGCATGCGGCACATAAAAAAGCGGCTTTTCGATAACCCAATGAACAATTAACTAGAAAATAGTCACAGACCCCATTCAAGACCACCGGTAGTATTCCAGGAAATGATAAAATGAAAAAGTGAACCAACCCCATGCATGCGATACAGTCAGTGACAAAAGATAGTAATCGAATGCTTTTTTTCCATACAAAATACTCTAGTTTGGAACCTTGTATCTCAGCGTATAGTTGTCCAATTTAGCTGTTTTTTTACCACGATCTACAAATTACGTGAATTTTAGTTTGACGAGTTTTCATTGCGATCCGGATTGTGGTCAAAAAGTTTCAGAGGCTGGTGCAAAAAAAGTAAGCAACCTAACAAAATCAAAAATCCCTTAGGTTACTAACTTTTTTCTTTGCGCCACCCTCTGAAACTTTTTTTGCTCCCTGTTGGAATAGAATGATCTCCCGTCAAACTTAAAATCACCTTATTTGTAGTTCGTGGTAAAAAATTCAGCTGAATTCCCGACTAGAAAAATATATCAAGTTTATAACACATTGTGTTATTATGTTTTGAAATTTTTCTATAACTTATTATGTTATAAACTAGATGCAGGATGATGTTAAAATAACTAAAATCGTAACAAAAAGTACACCGGTCTAATCAAAATAATAACCTATTTTGTTATAATCAGATCAAAATTCTAACACAATATGATATAAATTTTAGCTTCAAGAAAACTAGTTTCTATCAAATTTGGTACAATTGTGTAAAATGATGTTCTGAATGTCAAGGAATTAAAACTAAATTATTTCACAATGAGTTATTGAACAACATTTATAACACAATATGATACAATTGAGTTATAATATTTTTAAACACCAAAGATGTTAAACATGATTATATCACAATGAGTTATACATATCATGGTTTGTTATAATTATGTTATGTTTTTGTAAGAATCTTCTAGTCGGGTTGCATCACTGGAAGCTAAAAAACAAGGCTTCCAAATTGAGCATTTTGTTTGGAAAAACAGCATTCGATTACTAACTTTTGTGACCGACTGTACATCAAACCATGGCTTTTCTGGTAATATATAAACGATTAGCAAGAAAATTCACTAGACTACATTTTAAACTACCGATAGTGTTGCTGAACCGGCTCCGGGTATCCCGCCGGTCAAATATAAATATGAACCAAACCCATGCATGTGGCACAACAAATTCAGTATATATGTATTATCAGAACTCAAGAACACTTCGGCCTATCACCACTAGGTGGATAGATCTGGGTTTTTATTGTGTAATTTCATGAATTAGGTACTTCTGAAAAATCCGTGAAGGAAATGCTTCTGCAGAAACAAACAGTAGCAAAGCGAACTTCTTCAGTACCAGCCGACAAAATTTTGCAAGAGATTCCTGATGGAGCCCTTGGAAGTATTTTCGAATAAATCGCTCGGGAGTGTTTGAACCATCTAACCATTTCCAACCATCGCGCAACAATAACGACAATGTCACAATCTGCAGTGGTTGCGACAATCCACCCGATGCGACATAGGTTTGTCCCACCTTAAACAGATTATGATAAAGATCGTACATCACGAGTTTTTCTTCTTCTTCTTTGTTTATGGCTCTACGTCCACAGGGGGACTTGGCCTGTCACGCTTCAACTTAGTGTTCTTTGATCACTTCCACAGTTATTAATTGAAGGACTTTCTTTGCCTGCCATTGCATGAATTTGTATATTGTGAGGCAAGTGCTATGATACACTATGTCCAGGGAGTCGAGAAAATTTTCCCGACTGGAACGCGAATCGAACCCGCCGTCTCCGGATTGGCGATCCACAGTCTTCACCACTAGGCTAACTGGAGACCCCCATCACGAGTTTAAAGATTTTAAAGCCATGCGCGGCCAAGCATAGCTATTCACGAGGGGTAACTTCGAGATGATAAACACTGCATCGTTGTGGAAGATTAACCATCAAACAGTTTCGGTTCTGGATTAGTAAAAATTTATTATTCACGAGATGAAAAAAAAATGCGACGAATTTACCTTCTGTTTTGAACAAAAATTTTCTAGATCATGTCATTATCTGTTACCAGTTGGGATAAAGAGAAATGCGCCTTTTTTGTTGCTTGTTTTGTGCCTCTTTAGTCCGAAAATTCTCTTCTGAAAAAATCATAGTGAAGCTCCCAAAGAGATCGTACAAAGTGTAATTGAATAAATTCCTTGAGTAATAATTGGTGCAATTCCTTTAAGAATTTGTTAAGAAATATTTAGAGGAATTTCTGACAGAATTCATTATCAGAATTCATGGATTTTCAAAACCAATACCTAGAGGAAGTCGTGAAAGTATTTTTTAAGGATATCTTGGAAAAATGTCTAGAGACACACTAGAGTATAATAGAAGAATCTCATGAGAAATTTCCTAAGAAATTTCTAGAGAAATTCCTAAAGGCATCTCTGGAAGAAATCCTGAAAGAGTGGCCGGGAAAATACATCGAAGAACACACGGGGAAACTCCTGAAGGAATCTCTATATGCATTTCTGCATGAATCTCTAAAGGAATACCTGCTTGGAGCTGTGATTAAAAAAACAGTTGAAGAATCCCTGAGGAAATCTTCCAAGGGAATTATGAGAAAGTCACCTATTCGAACGGAAATCCTCTAAAACCATCTGTGCCCGGTAAACTTTGTCTTGCCTACTGCGTTTTTTCTGACATTCAAAGTCCGAGTCTTCGTTCAAAATGCATGAAAAAATCAGTGTTCAAAAACTCTCAATTTCTCCATGTTGTTTTGGCTCATAAACCTTCCTTGGGTGAAAACTAAGAGAATAAAACAAAGATGAGATTCATGGCACAAATTTCCCGAATGGAGGAGAACGTGCCTCTAGAGCCGACCTACTGATGGGAGCACCCCGTTCCAGAGACCAGAGAGGTCTCACACCAAGCTAAGAACCTTCCCCTGCTCCAAAAATACCCGCATACAAAATTTTACACCGATCGGTTTAGCAGTTTCTGAATGCATAAGGGCCAAACAGACAGACAGACAGACAGAAATTCATTTTTATATATAATGATGATATGGCTGTTGTACACATTTGTTTTGGCTACCTAGTTCATACGATTGGGTGTTAACGGACATTCGTTAAACCCCACGTGACTTGCGATTTACTGTTTACACTAACGGTGGTTCGTAGATACGAAACGGTGAACCGTTGATTCACATGTGCATGCTCGGGCGACACTGTACATTTACTGTTTCTACACTGAAATGCAAACTATATCGCTACTAGGGTAAAAGTGCCAATGTTCCACATAAATGACAACTACATTATAGTTACTGAGAAAATAATCCTAATTAATGTGGAATAGTGAGGGTGAAAACGACTTAAGGTCGTTACACTTCAACAATTTAAGCAATGAACCCGAACAAAACGCTTGAATGTGCAAATTTGGATGAATTATTACTAGAAGTTTTGCAAAAATCAAAATACTAGATATTTGCGTCTTTAATATCAGTTTTATCACACAAGCGTCACTAACTGAAATTCACTTTTAGCTCGAAAGCCACAAATTTCGTCATTGTAAACAAGCAATGTGTACAATTTGGAAATGCACAATAGTAATGCTTTATGAATACCCGACCAGAAAGTCATACTATCTTGCATGAGATACTTAGAAGATGATAATCGCATAGTTGATGTAACCACCATTGACAATGTCAGCACTCACAAGCTAATATCTATCAAATGTGCCTAATTGTAACCAGTTTTATTCAATAGAGCACAATATCTAATCACTAGCTAGATATAAACGTGAAAACAAATCATAAACTATTCATTAATCATTGGTTAAATTTCAAAAGTGTGCTGAAAACTACAGTGGCGCATACGTCAACTATGGGCGTATATGGGCAGTATAGTCCTTTTCAAAATTTGAACAGTTGCTTAAGTAGTCAAAAATGGTTGATAGTTGTAATGAGCCTACATGCGACATATCTATTGTTCATGAACGTCAAAATCATCGTTAGTAAGGTATTTCTGAATAAATTAAAACCAAGAACCTTACTGTTATACTCAGAACACCGACGTTTTAAACTACCACAATGATGGGGACGCATGGTTGCTCACAATTTCACCATTAAAAAGAAATCGTCTCCTTTATACGCGGCTAAACTGCGCCGGGCGAAATCTTTGAGAATAGTAAAATATAATATGGGTCTCATGTGTAAACATTACTGTTTCATTTTTATACGGACTACATGAATCGTTGCTAAAAATTTAAACATAAAAACAAGCCGTTTTGTTAACGATCTGATTATCTGATAATATTTTTTTTGAGAATTTATTATTATACGTTTTGAGACATTTTTATAAGTTCAAATCAAAGTTACACCATGACTAGCACCATGATAATCTTCAATGTCCTATTACAGTCAAAATCCTCACAATGAAGCACCGTAATCTCACTGCCAGTCAGTAAGCCATGAAACTGCCAGCATATACACCACAACCGTGCTCATTTTACGAAAAACCGTGTGTGTATGTCCGTCACCCAAACCAGCATAATCTACACATAGTTTCTATGTTAGCTAGTGCTTCCTCCCGACCGACCGCATCAGCTCGATTCGAAATCATTTGTATTCATGCTTTTTCTATTATGATGTTTCTCGTTCTGCTTCTTTCTCCTTTAGTTCCTTCTTCGATCCCCGTCCTTCCCTATTTCTTCCTGTCCTGCCCATCATCTGTCGCCGCCACACAACCATAGCACCCATCGCCGTGTAGCACCCTCTGGTATCTTTTCCCATTACCCATCTGTGTGTACCTACCTAACCTACCTACATCGCCATTCATACAAATAAAATATCACGCATTCATATCGAGAAGGCATCGAGTGCGAAGAACACGAACCGAAGCGGGAAAGAAGCCGATCCCATCATATCCCAGTTGGCTGTGATGATGATGGTTCACCCAGGTTCGCCCTAAAACGAAACGACACGACGGACGAGACAGACAAGCAGGCCGCGCGCATACCAGTCCTTTTGTTTACCTTTGTAGCTCGGGCTGCTACATTCAAGCACCAGGCTAACGCAAGTCCCGAGCGGGAGGGAATAACACCTGCTATTGTGGGCATTTCTCTGCGTTGTATCCTACGAACACGTGTAGATCAATCGTCAGGTTTCTTCTTGGCGTAACACCCCCTACTGGGACAAAGCCTGCTTTTCGTTGAGTGTTCTGTGAGCTCTGCAACAGTTAAACTGTTAACAGTTGAAAGGAATTCCGGTGAATTCCTGATAGGGATTCCGGTGAATTCCTGATAGGAATTCCAGTAAATTCCTGAGAGGAATTCCAGTGAACTCCTGAGAGGAATTCTAGTGAATTCCTGAGAGGAATTCCAGTGAGTTCCTGAGAGGAATTCCAGTGAATTCCTGAGAGGAATTCCAGTGAATTCCTTAGAGGAATTCCAGTGAATTCCTTAGAGGAATTCCAGTGAATTCCCTAGAGGAATTCCACTGAATTCCTTAGAGGAATTCCACTGAATTCCTTAGAGGAATTCCAGCGAACTCCTGGGAGAAATTCCAGTGAATTCCTAACAGGAATTCCGGTGAATTCCTGACAGGAATTCCGGTGAATTCCTGAGAGGAATTCCGATGCATTCCTGAGAGGAATTCTGATGCATTCCTGAGAGGAATTCCAGTAAATTCCTGAGAGGAATTCCAGTGAACTCCTGAGAGGAATTCCAGTGAATTCCTGAGAGGAATTCCAGTGAGTTCCTGAGAGGAATTCCAGTGAATTCCTGAGAGGAATTCCAGTGAATTCCTTAGAGGAATTCCAGTGAATTCCTTAGAGGAATTCCAGTGAATTCCTTAGAGGAATTCCAGTGAATTCCTTAGAGGAATTCCAGTGAATTCCCTAGAGGAATTCCACTGAATTCCTTAGAGGAATTCCACTGAATTCCTTAGAGGAATTCCAGCGAACTCCTGGGAGAAATTCCAGTGAATTCCTAACAGGAATTCCGGTGAATTCCTGACAGGAATTCCGATGCATTCCTGAGAGGAATTCTGATGCATTCCTGAGAGGAATTCCGGTGAATTCCTGAGAGGAGTTCCGGTGAATTCCTAAGAGGAATTCCAGTGAATTCCTGAGAGGAATTCCAGTGAATTCCTGATAGGAATTCCGGTGAATTCCTGGGAGGAATTCCGGTGAATTCCTGAGAGAATTTCCGGTGAATTCCTGAGAGGAATTCCGGTGAATTCCTGAGAGGAATTCCGGTGAATTCCTGAGAGGAATTTCGGTGAATTCCTGAGAGGAATTCCGGTGAATTCCTGAGAAGAATTCCTGTAAATTCTTGATAGGAATTCTGGTGAATTCCTGAGAGGAATTCCGGTGAATTCCTGAGAGGAATTCCGGTGAATTCCTGAGAGGAATTCCGGTGAATTCCTGAGAGGAATTCCGGTGAATTCCTGGGAGGAATTCCAGTGAATTCCTGAGAGAATTTCCGGTGAATTCCTGAGAGGAATTCCGGTGAATTCCTGAGAGGAATTCCGGTGAATTCCTGAGAGGAATTCCGGTGAATTCCTGAGAGGAATTCCGGTGAATTCCTGAGAGGAATTTCGGTGAATTCCTGAGAGGAATTCCGGTGAATTCCTGAGAAGAATTCCTGTGAATTCTTGATAGGAATTCTGGTGAATTCCTGAGAGGAATTCCGGTGAATTCCTGAGAGGAATTCCGGTGAATTCCTGAGAGGAATTCCGGTGAATTCCTGCGAGGAATTCCGGTGAATTCCTGAGAGGAATTCCAGTGAATTCCTGAGAGGAATTCCGGTGAATTCCTGAGAGGAATTCCGGTGAATTCCTGAGAGGAATTCCGGTGAATTCCTGAGAGGAATTCCGGTGAATTCCTGAGAGGAATTCCGGTGAATTCCTGAGAGGAATTCCGGTGAATTCCTGAGAGGAATTCCGGTGAATTCCTGAGAGGAATTCCGGTGAATTCCTGAGAGGAATTCCGGTGAATTCCTGAGAGGAATTCCGGTGAATTCCTGAGAGGAATTCCGGTGAATTCCTGAGAGGAATTCCGGTGAATTCCTGAGAGGAATTCCGGTGAATTCCTGAAAGGAATTCCGGTGAATTCCTGAAAGGAATTCCGGTGAATTCCTGAAAGGAATTCCGGTGAATTCCTGAAAGGAATTCCGGTGAATTCCTGAAAGGAATTCCGGTGGATTGCTGAGAGGAATTCCGGTGAATTCCTGAGAGGAATTCCGGTGAATTCCTGAGAGGAATTCCGGTGAATTCCTGAGAGGAATTCCGGTGAATTCCTGAGAGGAATTCCGGTGAATTCCTGAGAGGAATTCCGGTGAATTCCTGAGAGGAATTCCGGTGAATTCCTGAGAGGAATTCCGGTGAATTCCTGAGAGGAATTCCGGTGAATTCCTGAGAGGAATTCCGGTGAATTCCTGAGAGGAATTCCGGTGAATTCCTGAGAGGAATTCCGGTGAATTCCTGAGAGGAATTCCGGTGAATTCCTGAGAGGAATTCCGGTGAATTCCTGAGAGGAATTCCGGTGAATTCCTGAGAGGAATTCCGGTGAATTCTTGAGAGGAATTCCGGTGAATTCCTGAGAGGAATTCCGGTGAATTCCTGAGAGGAATTCCGGTGAATTCCTGAGAGGAATTCCGGTGAATTCCTGAGAGGAATTCCACTGAATTTCTGTAAGGAATTTCAGTGAATTCCTGTACGAAATTCCAGTGAATTTGGAAAGGAATACCAAAGAATTCCTAAAAGAAATTGTAGTGAATTTTTGAAAGGAATTCCTGTTAATTACTGGAAGGAATTCCAGCTATTTCCGGAAAGGAATTCTAGTGAATTCCTGAGAGGAACGCCAGTTATTCGTTGAGAGGACTTCCAGCGAATTCATAAAAGGGATACCTGTGAATTCAGTGAATTCCTGAAGTGAATTTCAGTGAATTCCTTTGTTCTGGGAGAAATTGCAGCGAATTTCTGGGAGGAATTCCAGAGAATTTCTGGAAGAATTTCCAGTGAATTTCTGGGAGAAATTCCAGTGAATTTCTGGGAGAAATTCCAGTGAATTTCTGGGAGAAATTCAAGTGAGTTTCTGGGAGAAATTTTAGTAAACTTCTGGGAGAAATTCCACGAATTTCTGGGAGAAATTCCAGCGAATTTCTGGGAGAAATTCCAGTGAATTTCTGGGAGAAATTCCAGCGTATTTCTGGGAGAAATTCCAGCGAATTTCTGGGAGAAATTCCTGTGAATTTCTGGAAGAAATTCCAGTGAATTTCTGGGAGAAATTCCAGCGAATTTCTGGGAGAAATTCTAGAGAATTTCTGGAAGAAATTCCAGTGAATTTCTGGGAGAAATTCCAGTGAATTTCTGGGAGAAATTCCAGTGAATTTCTGGGAGAAATTCAAGTGAGTTTCTGGGAGAAATTTTAGTAAACTTCTGGGAGAAATTCCACGAATTTCTGGGAGAAATTCCAGCGAATTTCTGGGAGAAATTCCAGTGAATTTCTGGGAGAAATTCCAGCGTATTTCTGGGAGAAATTCCAGCGAATTTCTGGGAGAAATTCCTGTGAATTTCTGGAAGAAATTCCAGTGAATTTCTGGGAGAAATTCCAGCGAATTTCTGGGAGAAATTCTAGAGAATTTCTGGAAGAAATTCCAGTGAATTTCTGGGAGAAATTCCAGAGTGAATTTCTATAAGAAATTCCAGTGAATTTCTGGGAGAAATTCCAGTGAATTTCTGGGAGAAATTCCAGTGAATTTCTGGAAGAAATTCCAGTGAATTTCTGGAAGAAATTCCAGTGAATTTCTGGAAGAAATTCCAGTGAATTTCTGGAAGAAATTCCAGTGAATTTCTGGAAGGAATTCCAGTGAATTTCTGGAAGGAATTCCAGTGAATTTCTGGAAGGAATTCCAGTGAATTTCTGGAAGAAATTCCAGTGAATTTCTGGAAGAAATTCCAGTGAATTTCTGGAAGAAATTCCAGTGAATTTCTGGAAGAAATTTCAGTGAATTTCTGGAAGAAATTCCAGTGAAATTTCAGAAAATTTCAAAAAGAAATTCCAGTGAATTTCTGGAAGAAAGTCCAGTGAATTTTCGGACGAAATTCCATTGAATATCCGGGAGGAATTTCAGTGAATTCCTGTGAGAAATTTCAGTGAACTCCTGGGAGGAATTTCGGCAAATTCCAAACAAAAATTAAGCAAATAACCAAAGAAAAGCCTGTGAAGTAGGCTTGATCTAGGCCAAGAAGAAAAAAAAGAACCATCTGAAGGTAAATACGCCTAAACGATATGATAATTTGTCTTCAACATCTACAGCCCAAAATTTGTCCTACCTTCGTCACTTTCACCCGCTCGGGGCCCGAGAGCCAAACGCGCAAACGGACTCGTTGTTGCGGCGGAGTTGCTCGCCTGCTTCGATTCGATCTGTGGTGGCTGGCTGGTGGTGATCACATCGCAGGCTGCTTGGACTTCAAATTTGTTCCTTTCGACATTAGGAGTTTAGTTACCATACCGACAGCCAAGCGCGCAACACGTCCATTTCCTTACGATCCTAAATGCTAGATGATTAGATAGAGAGGGAGACGTTGTCTAATCGAATGGTCCGAGTGGTGATTTTAATCAATCAAATTTTGCCTGCAGAAAGGATCGTTGTTTCATGACCCGACTGGATTACGATGCGCTAAGTGAGTTTTGAGTTTTTCTGTGATAATTAGAGACAATCCGGATTCAAGCACCCACCTCGTTCAGACAGTTATTCCTCGATGTGAGAAATTTTGAAATCATTCAGTTCACTAATGAGCCACATCCGATTCGATATCGGCTGCCCAAAATACGTGCCGAATGCAGATATAATATAAAACGTAGTTCATCAAACATCGAGGAAAAAAAAGAAAATGGAGAACGTTCAGTTAACACCCTTGTGCAAGCGCGTTTTATATGTATGACGAATGGATTGATGAGTCATTGACGAGAAATTGGAAAAAGTTAATCGAATTTCGTGTGTTCCGATATGAACCCGGGAGTGCTAAGTATGTGTAGTAATAAACGACCTCTGGTGTGATTAATTTTGAACCGGTTTCTCGACGGTTTGTGCGCGCGTTGTGTGTGTCGCTATAGGTACTTAAACGCGTTAATTTGCATCTGCGCCAACTATGATCCCGAAAAAGGGTTGATACACACCTCTAATTGAAACGCGCGTGAGAGTGCGAACTGTGCGAACGACGAACCTCCAAATGGAGGAAATCACGTGTGGGGCTGTGAGTGGATCGCGCCAACTGCGATCGTTGGTCGGTGGAGTCGGCCAAGCGTCGGTCTTTTGTTTTTGTTGGCGTTCGCTTTTGTTTTAGCGATTCGTCGCCGCATCGACGCCGTCGCCACGCGCACCGGGTGCAACTTCAAGTGGGCGCGTCGTCATCGCGCCCACCGCCTGCTGTTCGGGTGTTGTGGAAACAGATATTAACTCACAGTGGGCGATGAAAGTAGTCAAAAATGCAATTTATGGGCTTTATGGGGAATCAAATTAAATTATTCGTTTTTTTTTTATCTGCATTAACGAGATTTTAGTTCATTCCAGGGAATAAGCTAGGTTGGATTGTTGGATAGTTCGATTCGTCTTTGTGGCGGCTGTGTTTATGAGCAGAAAAAGATACGAAAATCATTTAAAAAAGTATGTAAATTCTGAAAATACGGAATTTAATATGAACTGGGTGAGGATTCAATACGATCATGAATCCAATCCAAGTCAACTTATTAGACTCTTTGAAAACCTCGAAAATATATTTTTATGAGATTTCAATTAGTCGATATATTAGATAAAGATTTTCTGGAAAATATCTTTTCGAAAATTATTGAAGAAATATGAATGAATCCTTACTTAAATATCTAGGGTATATTCTTGTGGGGCTTATCATCTATTTTCTGCGAAATTTCTTCATCGGATACTTTGGGGAATCCTTGGACTATTCTTAGCAAAAAAAAATCCTGCATCAACTACTTATAGCACTCTCACGCATGTTCAAGCCAAATTATTTATGGAAAAAACTACACCTTCTCGATTCTAGAGTGTCTTTCCCGGGATATTTTTCCGAAATTTCCAACACTTCTCGAAAAATTTAAATAGTGTGGCAATAGTGTGTTTAAAACATAAGAATTCACTCTAAATCTTTTTTATCATTTTTTCCATTTTTGCATTCGTTTCTAGACTATCTAGCTCTAGCAGGTGCACAGGCCAACTTTTTCAACGGTAATCAAGGTATTGATAAAAATTATATCGGAATCTGATCACAATGTCAGAATGTGTAAATTTGAGAATTTATTTGGGTCGCTTTTATCAAGAATTTCAGAGCAAGATTTCTTTTCAGATGTTTCTTAATTCCCTTAGGATGAGATTTGCATATTCCGAGCAATTGCTTAACCCATTTCCAACAGACAAGTGGCGTAAATTCACTCACCTAAATTTTGTTGCAATCAGTCACAGAATTTTTGAGAAAAATTGGTAGAACATTTTTAACAGAAAACCTGAAGCACTTTGGTATTTATTCTTTGAGACATTTTTGGCAATGTCGTGAATTTATTTCTACATACCTTGAGACTTTTAGTTCTAAAGTAAAGGAAAAGTATCTTGTAGAACTTATAGAAATATTCTGGACAGTAATATCAAAGAAACTTCAAGGGAAAACTCCGGTGTCCCAAGAATTTAAAAGCAGAATTTCGCCAACAATTCATCTTTTTTTTTTTTACATTAAATTTAGTATATTTTGATTGATAGTGGTAAAAACTAATTACATTGCAATTTGTTTTACAGTTCAACGAGCAAATAAAATTCTAATTCTCTTACGTTTACAATATTATCACACCTGTTGATAAATGTAACATAATTGATGAAATGTTTCATTATTATTGTTTTTTGTCTTTTGTTCATATTATTCAGTTCTGGATGCAGCAGCTCCTCGAAAGAGAACCTCCTCCGGTTGTTCAGTCTGGCTGCCAACGTGTTGTTCAGGAGCTCCCACGCCGCCGCCACTCGTTGACATTCGCTGAATTTGTGTTAGAGCGTCTCCGATCCTGCGTTGCAGTGTGCGCAATTTTCCGAGTCAACTCGACGAATTGTATGCCACAACTTCCTGTGCTCGATTTTTTCATTGACCAAGAGATAATAGGTACTACGTTGGCATGAATCCAATTCCTTGCTAGCAATGTTGAGCCACACACGCTTCCAGTTCACTGTCGGATATCGCTGTTCTACTCTCGGCTGATCACTTTGGTCAATATAAAAGCGGTGAATTTGATCGGAGGAGGGGTTTTGTAGGACCACAAGCACACAAAGACACAGACAAGGGACTCATTCATCATTTTAAATCTAAAGTTGCTGAACATATTTTCAATGAAGGACATTTTTTGAATACTTCAAATATTAAACTCTTACGACACATTACAAACCCATGGAAACTTGATGTTGCAGAAAGTTTAGAAATTTACAAACAAAACAATAAAAAACTACTTAACAAGGATCAGGGCAATGGGTACACGTGGCTGTTTAAATTTTTACCTAACACACACAAAACATTACACAATACACAAACCACAAACTGACTACCTACCAAATCGGCGGGAAAAAAAAAAAATTATAACACAACAAACACCAATTGACTACCTACCAAAGCGGTAGGAATTTTCCTAGCTTTAGGTATCTTATTGACACCCTGTTTTCTAACAGGTAGATACACCCCCCTTTTTTACAAATCTGTACCTACAATTTTGTACCTACATTTTTATACCTACACTTTTACCCACACACGTACCTACACATACCCTCCTAGTATAAATACAACAACGAATGCGAGGTTTTCTTCAGTCGAGCACTTGACACTGAAGAAGTCTGTAAGTCACAGACGAAATAGGCCTATCTGTCCGAAGATAAGCACAGTAGTAGAATTAAAAGGAATTTGCCCGTCCTTTCTAGTTTTTCTTTAAAAGAGTTATTCATTTTTTATTTTCTTTTGCAAAAGTGAAGTATTAGTGAAGCGTTTTTTAAATTAAACTAGAGTCTGAAGTAACAAGTTCTACTAAAAGCTCTAAAGTAATAGTAAAGTATTTTGTGCAGACATTTTAAAAGATTCCTTCAGAATTTTTTGCTACAATCCCTCCTAAAATTTATCAAGCAATTTAACCTTGGAACAACTTCCCGAGTCTCTCCAGCAGTTTCTCCTTTTTTGGGAATTAAGATAGCATCTTAAGAAGGTATTATACAAGGCATTCATCCAGGAATTTCTTCAAATATAACTTCAGAAATTGCTTCAGGATTCTTTGTTCAGGAATCCATCTTGAACAATTTCAAGTATTTCTTCTGAAGAATCTCCAAAGCTATCACCAGAAGTATTTTGAGGGACTCTTTCTAACAATCCTCCAGGGATTTCTTTGGAAATTCTTTCAGGATTCTTTTAATTAATATTCCCAGATTTTTTTGTGAAATTACTGCAATAACTGCTAAAAAAATCTCTGGAGGAATATCTGCAACAATTTTTGCTCGAATCTCTGTAGAATCCCAGGAGATATTTCTGACAGAAACGCAAGAGCAATTTCTTAAAAAATAGTAGTAATTTCTGGGAGAAAACATTGGAAAAATTTATGGAGCAATCTCTGTAGGATTTTTTAAAAACATTTTTGGGGAACATCTAAAAAGTTCGATGGAAGAACGTTTAAAGAAATTACTTGCTGGATTCCTGAGGAATATCAGAAAAATATCAGAAAGAATTTCTGAAAAATTTCTTGAAAGAGTTAAAGAAATCTCACAAAGTACTGAATGATTTTTTTTAGGAGCATCTGAGTAGCAGGCTTTGTTCTAGTGGGGACGTTACGCCAAGAAGAAAACCCAAAGCCCATTCGGCACTAGTTTTACCATGCCGAAATATCCCAAAAAAAGCCGAAAAACCCCGGTACACTCGCAAAACTTTTGAGATTTTATTGGCTCTTTATTATGGGGAATTTTCAGCCCGAGGCTGGTTCATCCCCGGGTAACTTTTGAGAGTTTTACATGTTTTTTTTTTCATCTTTTTTTTTCGGGCCGAGTGAATTCAGTTCACTTGTAGATAAGTCCAGCGACGAGTGCACCGATGAACTGAGTTCATCGCGGTCCGAGAATTTGGAAATCGTTCAGTTCTGATTGGAAGCGGCCCCGCTCTAGTGTCAAAATTCTGCAGAGCGGGTTATTTGGGTTAGAGTCTGCTTATATCAGAGCCCCGCAAAGACAGCTTCTTTTGAATGTTTCTTCTTCGCCAGACTTTGTTTCCAAACTTTAGCTGACGTGCTCGATATCACACTAAGATCAGCTCGGTATTTTTCTCATCTTTTTACTGAGTTCTCAACAGCAGATTCAACTCGGTACGCTCGGTTGTTTATTTTGCGGATATTCTGTACATGAGTTACCGAGCTCAGCTAAGAAACTGTCAAAAGTTACTGAAGCACGGAAAATATCGTTACTGGTGAACGGTAAATACGATTACCGAGTGTGCCGAGATAAATCTGCTGTAGAAAACTCAGTAAAAAGATGGAAAAATTACTGAATTCAGTGAAAAAATTACTGAGCTGGAACATCTGAATCTTAGTGTGTAGGTAGCCTGTTCGATAGGTAGATTTGGTTTCACTCTTTGTGGGACTCCTATATAAACAGACTCGAGTTTAGATAACCTTGGAAGCGAGTTCGTTTTCCGTTAACACGGCACTGTTCGAACGTCAAAATAGTGATATCATGCATCGGTCCATACAAACCTCTAGGGCAGGATGAGACAACAAGTTAGCAAGAAAGAGACCAATTTGAGGACCTAATCTTAGCAACGCGGACAATCAAGAAAGCAAGTGGATAAATTAGACAGAGAAATTGCAGGTTTCACATCCTATCCTAGGCATACCTCTGCACGAGCTCGCTAATTTGATGTTTGAGCGGTGTCGTGTTTACAGAAAATGAACTCGTTTTCATGGCCACCCAGATAGCATGCACACTCAATTTCGGTTTCTCTGTTCGGTAATTTATTTTGCGGTTTTTGAACCGTAAAATACAAAAGATACTGAGTATTCAGCTTTTTTGTATAACATCACTGAGGTTCAGCAATGTTTTTTGACTTTTTACCGAACACGGTAATTATTTGTACCGAAAGTTCCGTAAAGTTAAATATTTACTGAGTTCAGTTAAACGTCAGTAAATAACGTGTACCGACTTTTCAGCATTGGCTCAATTTTACTGAGTTTCCGGTAACGTGGAATGTAAACATTTAACCGCGCCAGGATTGCTGTCAAAATCCATAAATTGGAATAAGAGATATCAACGTGGACTTAAGTTCTCTGCTGAAGGAAAAAATCATTTTCAATGCAAACTTCTGTGCCCTTGCCGCTTGTTTAGTGAGTATTTATACATCTTCAGAGCTGGAATCGAGGTTGGAATAGCCTCCTGCGCCGCACAATTCGTCTTGGATGCAATAGTTATAGGAGATTGGTTACATTTCGTCACTGCTTGGGAAGTGGGAATGTACGACCGGATACTCCAGCGCAAGGAGACCGATCTGATTCAACTGGAACTGAATAATCGTTATAATTTTCAATCATTCCAAAATATGTCGGCAGGGGCACATGAATTGGAAGTTTATAAATAATGTGGGAGGTTTTAGAGTGTATCAAAAGTGGGATCTACCGGGAGGGAATAAATGATTTTTCAGAACTGAAAAATTCAACAAGGTCGAATAAACAAAATAGTGGAAAACCGAAAAACTCAGTAACAGCTATATCAGCTTTTACTGACTAAATCAGTTTCGTTTGACAGCTCGAAAATTTTGTTCTACCGACTTTTCGGTACTAACAATCCATTACTGACTTAACTCTGCTGTTCAAAAACCCAGTAAAAATTTACCGACTTCGGTAATCGAAACTGAGTGTGTGGCGCCGCTCGGAAGTCAAATACATGCATTGGTCCTCCGTCTACCCCAGTTGGTTTCGCCGCATCTAATTTGAACATATAGAAGAATGTGACATTTCAACACACGAACACTAGCGCGTGTTTTTTCTCACACAAAAATGCACGCCAATTCAAAGGCTATTCAGTTTGCATATGCAAATATTACCCAATCGAATTGGGTAAAACTGGCAAATAATGATAAAACTGACATCCGGGGTAGGAGTGCAAATGTTTCCCTCACAGTTTCACAACTACATCTACAAAAAACGGCACGCACACATTTGAACGTGATAACCACTATATTAATGTGATATCCGCCAATCTGCACATCGTTCAAACTTAAAATCAGCCCAACATGTTTAAAGGCCCTATCTGCAAAAGAGAGGCCCTCTTTGGTTTCCCTCTTTTTCGCTCAGCTGTTTATTTGTATTTTGATTGCCTCCTTGCATTGAACGATGGTCAAAACAATCGTCTTTTGAATGGTACTGCAAAAATAGTTGAAAAGTGTACCATTACATTGCAATAAATGAAAGAGAAAGTTAACAAAGGGAGCCTCTCAAATGCAGATAGGACCTATTGAAATGTTCGGCCTGAAATGGTTCAAACGTCATTACTTCCATGGAACGAAGTAAAACGGAACGCAGAATCAAAACAAAACAGCAAAAAGGGTTGCCATCAGTGCGTTTTTCGCAGGGTTACTAGAAGTTCATATTAAAAATGATTCCCGTTGGTTTGCATGAGGTGTCGTTCAAACCAACGGGGGAAGACAGTAGTAGACAATGATGGCACCTCTTACAGTTGTTGATTCCACAAACTTCACCTTCGCATGGTCAGCATATGTGGGAAACAAGACATTGGCGGCAAAGTTTGTTGTCGTTGCAGGGCAGCTTTTGTTTGCTTAGCCTGTCTTGTCTGTTGCGCTCCAAGTCTGTCCTTGCCGATCTCCAGATAAGCTTACTATGTACTGGATGTGGATCCTTCTGGTGTGAGCGTTTATAAATACCTTGTCCTTGGAACAGGGTTTCTTATTCTTTGTCGACTTTGCTAAAAATGAGAAGTTCGTCACACCGTCACACCACTAGTTGCGGTTGTTATCTGTTGTTATCATTCTCATGTACCTACTCGCTTAATACTTTCAAATTCACAATCGGTTGGTTCCTTGGTTGGTTCTCTTGATGCAGCACCCAGTTGAACTTCATGTTGGCCGGCAGCTTATCCACGAGCTTTTATTGTATTTATCAAGATGGGGTTAAAAAGTGTGGAGTTTGGTATTTCACTGGGATGGAATCACCCCTCACGTGCAGTACACACAACTTACCCAGGCTGACGTTGGTTCGCAAGTGGACAAGAGTGAACGCGGTTGGGTGACGCCTGGAGTTGTAGCTGCGCAAGCAGGGATGTTAACATTAGTCCTGTTCAACGACGTAGGTTGAACTTGTTCGAAGCTGCTGCATCCCGCTCTCACCCGTTTGATGACAAACGGGTAAGAGCGAGATGCAGCAACTTCGAGCAAGTTCAACCTGCGTCGTTGAACAGGACTATTGTGTGCTTGACAGTTCGCATCACATTCAAATGCGCTATATCGCCTGCTGTGATCATTCTCTTTATCACTGCTTTATTCAGTACATCTTATATCTCACAAAAAGATGGTTACCATTCCCACAACTTACAAGTGGTTACACAAGTTCTGGACGGCCATGCCAAATTTGATCAACGATTCCAGTCTGTCATACTATGTAGAGCAGGTGTTCCTCTAACTTCGGCGGCTAGATTGTGAACTTCGGCCTCCCGTGCAGCGTCTAAAGGGTTGACAGCATTTGTGATACGGTGGATGGATGCACGGCATACAATATCACAAGGCAGGCTAGTTAAAAATGTAAACATCAGTTTTGGATGTAAACATGTGACGTCGTTCTTATCTCTTTCACGTTGATCAAATTGGTGTAAAGTACTAGATCACCTATGAACTATTTGAATAACGTAATCAAAAAACTGTCAGTTTTCCGGAAGATATCACCTGAGAGAGAGGAGTTAGTTTAATGACAGCCACGATGTTTACATGTCTTCTTCTTACTTCTTTTTGCAACTTTGTGCGTCGCACAATGGTTTGAAAATATATTATTGGTCAAAAATGATTTGCATATTGAGTTCGTTGCGACAGACCATGGAAAATAAATGGATTCGTTGCGCTGGGCGAGGAAAACTGATCATTTATATTTTATCTTTTTTAATTACAACAAACGGAGCGAAATTTTAATACGTTCTTTTGGATATTTTGCCACTTCACACCATCAATGTGCGATTTTCAGCTCGGTTCGCGGTGACAGTTTGTGACAGGTCCTCCTTGGCATTCAGTAACACGCAATCGAAGCCAGCTGCCTCATCTCTCTCAGGATATCACCTTCTAATGTTGTACACCGTGCATGGATGTACGAGAAAATTGCTGACAGCTTCCTTCGTTGATCCATCCAGCGGCAACCATACCAGATTTCCGGGGTCGGTGCAGCCACACCGGAAGCTTTCTAGAAGTAGATTGCCCAAGTAACCAAAAGTTCAGATAAAAGGGTACTTTATAAGCTAAGCAGCTTGTTCGAGGTTGCTCATTAGCCTTCTAAGCAGCTTCATTTTTAAGTAATTTTGGAACTTGAAAGTTCACATAAGCACGCTGGATAGCCTTCTAAGCAGCTTCTGACAGAACTTTGACAAAATTCATGCAAAAACAAAAATGTGTTTTTCAGAATCACTCACTACCCCACCTGATGGTGGATTTGTGATTCAAATCTGGAAATTGCTTCTGTTTATTATATTTTACACACATGTCGCTGCTATGTATATTTGAACTGGATCCTCCTGCGTGATAGCCTGCCGACTTACCGCTGCGCTGCTGAAGACACTTGACAAAGTCAAGCTAACTTCACTGCTGTACAAATGTGCAAAACTAGCTGCCGACAGAAAATCGATTCAAGTCATACTTTATCTGCTGTTCACTCAATCGCAAATGTAGTACTGTGGTAGAGCGTAGGGTTCTCACGCAGCGACTATCGGTTCGAATCCGATAGGTGACACTTTTTTTTTTGCTCAAGCCTAGTATTCATTGATTTGATAAATTCATATTTGTCTTTTATTCGTGTATGATTAAACAGTTGTTTTCTGCAAAAGAAATTAATGCAATCTTCATTGAAACACAATGCTACTGAATTGAATTTCTATGAACTTGAAAGTTCCGACAATGTTCCAAGTAGCTTCTTAAGCAGCTTTAAAGTTCAGCGAAGTTCAGATAAAGATCCGAAAGGAACTTTCTGGCTGCTTAAGAGGCTAACAATGAGCCTTGCCGGAACTTGTGACCGAAGTTCCAGCAAGGCTCATCGTTAGCCTCTTAGGCAGCCAGAAAGTTCCATTTGGAACTTTATCTGAGCTTCGCGGAACTTGAAAGTGCATTTTGTCATGGGAAGCGTAACTTTTGGTTACTTGGGTATGGGCCCACGTAGGAAGTCTGAAGTACTGAAGACAACGGAAAACTAGTAGCAGAAAATGTTTCGAGACGAAGAACGCAACATAAGTGGACGAGGTGACGGAAGCGGAAGTACGAGGACGACATCTGTGAATGCTGGAGGAACTGCAGGAAGCAGCAGCCGATCCGGCACAAATGGGCGTGCCTGTGGAAACTCAGTGAGTCTACCGGCCATCGAACAGTTGCGTGGACGACAGAACTACGCATCATGGGCGCTCGCGATGAAGATGATATTAATACGAGAGGGCTCTTGGAGAGCGGTCAAAGCGGATCAAAATCAGGTGATCGACCCGGACCTAGACGAGAGGGCGTTGGCGACAATATGTCTAAGTATTGAGAAGAACAACTATAGCCTAGTACAGCGGGCGAAGACATCAAAAGAAGCATGGGATGCACTCCAGAAGGCGTTCCAGGTCGACGGCCTGCTGGACAGATTAACATCCGTGAAGCTTGGTGAATGTGCCTGTGTGGAGGATTATGTGGACGAACTAGTCACCACGACAAACAGCTTGAGCGAGATCGGATTTGAAGTTAATGACCAGTAGTGGTTAGCGTTGTTGCTGATGAAAGGACTCGTGGAATACTACAACCCAATGATCACGGGCCTTCAAGCATCGGGAATCGACCCTTCGGCGGACGTTGTAAAGGCGAAGATATTGCAGCATGTTAAATAGCCGTTGAAGACGTCAAGCGAAGGAGCGTTGTACACGAAGCAAAAAACCACAGCAACCCAAGGCGGAGAAGAAAACAGGAGCGTGCTTTACGTGCAAGAAGTTCGGGCATTTTTCTGCAAATTGTCCCCAAAAACAGGGTGCTTCTAAGTTCAAGAGAAGGGCTCTGTGTGCCATGCTGATCATGGAGAGCAGAAGAGGATACTTGGTTCTACGATTCTGCAGCAAGTTCGCATATGACCAGAAGCTGAGAATATACGCCGAAACAAAATGGAACCGCGGAACGTTTAAACCGGACTCTCGTTGGAAAAGCAAGATCCATGTTGACGGATGCACGGTTACCGAAGAAATTTTGGGCGGAGGCAATATCGACTGCAGCTTAATTAGTAAACCGATGTCCGACCAGATCGTTAGAATCAATTACGCCAGGAGAGGCGTGTACCCAAAGGAAGCCGAATCTTCAACATCTAAAAGTTTTTGGTTCAAGAGCAATGTATCACATTCCCAAACAGAAGCGAAGGAAGTTCGAGTTGAAGTCTGTGGAAGGAATCTTTATCGGATATGCCGAGAACTCGAAGGGGTACAGAACCTACGATCCGGATCTGAAGGATGTCATCATCAGTCGTGACGTGGTGATAGTGAGCGAAGGCGAGTTTGGATCGTTTTCCTCATTGGCGTGCGAACAACAACCAGTTGATTTCATGGAACTCTATACCTGGATTGAGCCAGAAGAGCAGATTGAAATTGAGGCGATTGGAACTACAATCGTGGTTCAACATGAAGATCAGGCGAACTGTAGTGACCCCGTTGGTTCCAGAGATGCCATGCCTGATCACCGCAACATACAATCCAAGTAAAACCGAAAACATAATCCGAAATAGCAAAATATTTACTTTGTCCTACAGCAGTTCTTATGAAGTTTCTCGAAACATATTATGTCATGGATATGTCGTTTTCATGATACCTAAAACTTATGCACAGAAGAGCTAGGGCCAGCAAACCCCTCCGAAACTCGTGGATCTTCGGAAGAAGTTAGATGCTAAAAGCTTCGAAGAGGTAATGGTAGGCTACGCGCCGATTGGCTACCGGATGTGGGATCGATGACGACAAAAGATCAGCGTGGCTCGCGACGTGAAGTTTTATGAAACTCGTTTTCCGTATGAAGTGGAGGCTGAACCAGCAGAACAATCGCCCTTGGTAGTCCGTTAGTCCTTCGAAAATCATTCCGCAAGAACATCAAGAGCCTGTGATGATGGAGGAAGATGGCCAAGCGGAACAGTTCGACAATACTGACGATGAAGAGACGGTAGCATCGGCACTCCCTTCGCACACGGAACACCACGAGACCGAGGGACAAACGTTGGTAAGACGCAGCGATCGGAAGCGCACTTTACCGGGTAAGTTACTCGATTATTTGATTGGTTACGGAGCAACTTCTGGTATACCATTAACCTCAGATGTACCCGAAACATTTGGCCAAATTGTCCGTCGAGATGACCGAGATGAATGGATGCGCGCTGTAGCAAGTGAGCTGGAGTCACTGAAGAAAAACGACGTCTGGTGGCTGACCAAGTGACCACCTGTCCTAGGGAGTTGAAATAGGCTCAAATCCAAATGGGTGTTGCAGATAAAGGATGATGAAAACGGCAGACCGGTTCGCTACAAAGCTCGGCTTGTGACGAAAAGATACCTCCAAAAACAAGGACAGGACTATTAAGAGACCTACACCCCGGTAGCTCGACTGACTACCATCAGGACCGTTTTGGCAGTTAGTGTACATCGGCGATACTATAGATGTCCGCACAGCTTTCTATCACGGCCGTTTAAAGGAACAATCTACATGGAGGTTTCAGATGGCGTACCATCAATGTTAACTTCTTTTCCCGATCAGCCTAGATAGCTGTGTAGTGTCGGTAGCGGTTGTCTCAATTGGCTAAGAATAACACTACGGACCGCCTGATCCAGTGGTAAGAGTCCACTAAATAGGTGACCCCTAATTCATGGTGTTATGCGGCTTTATGCTTACCGTGCCAAGGAATGAATGGTTAGGGGGGTCTAATAAAAACCTAACCACAAACGGAGCCTGTGGAGCCTCCACATTATTACGCACTTACTGCGCTAACCGGAGCAATGCTGTGGACCTTGCGTATCTCCGAGATAATCAGTTGCCCTTCTTAAGTCTCAAATTTGAGGCTAAATAAGGGCGAGATTATTCAAATGTTGTAAATTAGCTTAAATTAGTACCTATATGGGTTCGCTTAATACGTTTTCGCCATTGGACGAATTTCGCGCCAACTCGACCAGTGGTTGGCAACACCCTCTCAGAATCGAATGAAACTTGGTGGGCATAAAGACTAGGTTTTTATAAGCAACTTTGCATACTTAAATTTTCGAAAATTTTCAAGAGTAACATTTGAAGAGGGCCTAACTTTTTTTCGAAAAAAATTTTAAAATCGATGTAGCTCAAAAATGACAAGACCTATAGAAAAGTGTTGTATGGGAGACTTTTAGAGAATTGTCCAAGCTTTCATGAAAAAATATTTTAAAAATTCTAAATACAGTTTTACACGCTAAAAAATATATTTTTAAAATTAAAAGTCAATTTACAGAAAATGCCCACTTTTTTATGTTTTGAAATTTTTTTCCAAGAAAGTCAATATTGTTGCCTAACTTTCCTCCATACATCACAAGATGGGCACTTTTAAGGAAAAAAAGTTTTTCTAACAAAAACTTTTTCATGTTATTTTTTTTAGCGTGTTGCGCATTAACTCGTACAGCATGTATCAAGAATCCTTATAACCATTTAATAACACTCAATGGGCATTACAACTTTGTTTGATTGGGTGCCTTCTTTTTCTTGGCGTTACATCCCAACTGGAATAGAACCTGTTTCTCAGCTTGTTTTGATATCAGAATGCTTAAAACAGCATTCTGTTTGCTGAAATTGTATTATTGTGTGCCTAGAACCAGTGAACTAACATCATTATTAGAAGCGAATGATAAAGAATCGGTTTTATTTCAACAATGGCTAACCACTGATCGATGCAATTTGGAAACTATTACTAAGACTATAGACGAGTTTGTTCCGTATTTTGTAGAAAAAGTTGATAAGCTTATAACTCATGATTTCATTTATAAAGAACAATCCTCATTTTTGCGGGATAAAAAAGAATCTCTTAAACAGGGTGAAGTATTAACAATTTGTGACTTTTCAGAAAATTATTCATTTATCATTCAAAATTAAGCTCAAGGTTACCATTGGAATAATTCTCAAGCTACCATTCACCCCTTTGAAGTGTACTACAGAAAAGAAAATAAGTTGGAAAACTTGAGCTTTATAATAATATCTGAAGTACTTACACACGATACAACAGCAGTTCAGTTATTCATATCAAAACTGCTGGATTTCATTAAACAATCGATTGATTTCTCAAAAATTACTTTCATGTCAGATGGAGCAGCAGCTCATTATAAGAACAAAAAAAAATTTGCCAGTTTGTGCAGTTTTCGGTCCAATTATGGATTGGAAGCAGAATGGCACTTCTTCGCAACTTCACATGGCAAAGGTCCATGTGACGCTGTTGGAGGTACTCTCAAGCGAATGGCAAAACGAGCAAGTCTTGCTCGAGATTATGGAAACACAATCACAACTCCTCGAGAACTGTATGACTGGGCAGTTAAACAGTCAGATATACATATAACATAATTGAATTTCTGCTTTATTTCAAATGAACAATATGCAAAAATGACGGATGAACTTGAAGAACTATACACATACAGTCACGTAAAAACAATACCTGGTACACAAAAATTTCATTCATTTGTGCCAATTTCTGAAAATCAAATTGAAGCGAAGAAGTTTTCGAATTCAAAAGATAATCCAAAAAGGTTTACTTTGTTTCAGATAGACTAAAGATCTAATATTCAAAAAAACGTTACAATAGAATGTATAAAAGAAGGATGTATATATTGTAGAAAAGAAAAAAATTGAATACACATATACATATGTACATATTTCATCAATACACAAGCGTTTTCATTGATATAAAACCCTAAAAGCAAATTTGTCTTGAGCCCTTTCCAATATCAAGTACGTTTTCAATGTCAAGCACGTTAAGATATTAAAAAAATAGTTGAGCCCATTAAGTTTTAATGGAATGTCATTAGGATTCTGGATACATTACTGTACGAGTTAATGCACAACACGCAAAAAAAATAAAATGAAAAAGTTTTTTTTTTAAACTTTTTTTTCCTTAAAAGTGCCCATCTTGTGATGTATGGAGGAAAGTTAGGCAACTATATTGTCTTTCTTGGGAAAAAAAATTCAAAACATAAAAAAGTGGGCTTTTTCTGTAAATTGACTTTTAATTTTGAAAAGATATTTTTTAGCGTGTAAAACATTTTTTTATATTTTTTAAATATGTTTTCTTGAAAGCTTGGACAATTCCCTAAAAGACCCCCATACATCACTTTTTTGTACAACTTATCATATTCGAGTTATATTTTTTGTGAAAAAAACGGCTAATGCGCAACACGCTAAAAAAACTAACATGAAAAAGTTTTTGTTAGAAAAACTTTTTTTCCTTAAAAGTGCCCATCTTGTGATGTATGGAGGAAAGTTAGGCAACAATATTGACTTTCTTGGAAAAAAAAATCAAAACATAAAAAAGTGGGCATTTTCTGTAAATTGACTTTTAATTTTAAAAATATATTTTTTAGCGTGTAAAAATGTATTTAGAATTTTTGAAATATTTTTTCATGAAAGCTTGGACAATTCTCTAAATGTCACCCATACATCACTTTTTTGTACATCTTATCATATTCGAGTTATTTTTTGTGAAAAAAAAACGGTTAAAGAACTTTGACTCTTTTTAAATGTTAGTCTAGGTTAATTTTGAAAAAACAAAATACGCAAAGTTGCTTGAAAAGGTAAAGTCTTGAAACCTACAAAATTTCATAACATTCTGAGGGGGTGCTGCCAACCCCGAAGACGAGTTGGTGCGAAATTCGTCATTGGCGTTTTTCAATTGACACCGATTTGGTTTGTCGTTGATGTTTCCTTTTTGTGCTGTGATTGTGAAGAGTGTAATCCTGTCTAGTTTGGGTAGTGTCTACGGCTAGGAAACCTCAGATCAATTTTCAGCGTAAAAAGCGTGCGTAGCCAAAGTGGCTCTACTTCAAAAAGTTCATTTTCGTAGGGTAACTTCTGTATAGTTTACCTTGTGAACCCAGTTTTGCTTCTTTCATTATAAATGAAGTGTCGTGCCTCGAGCATGCTATATCTTATCTTAGTATGTTTCAACCTTTCCTTATGGATGCCTTCATGCGAGCTCTTATATTCAGCATCTTTTCGCTGATGTTTGGCAGTTTTGCTACGATGGTTACATCATCTGAAATAGCTCAAACATTAATTTGAGATGCTTCAGTTTGATGGATTACTTAGGTACATAGTACAGTTCATAGATAACTTAACATAGAATTGCACCTAACCGAACTCTGCATTAGCAGAATTTGTCATGAGTTGACTGAATGGCGTATGTCAGATGAGGAGTCCCTATTTGACTTTCTTTGCACTTTTTAGTGATCCTTCGCAAAATTTGCGTATTCAGGCGTCCCTGCTCAATAAACTAGGGAGGGAACCTGTACTAATTGGTTGCGACACATTTTATAGATAACGCGCTTCCATTGCTACTCCAAGAGAGTTTCATTGTGGTTTTGTACCTACAACGCCCTCCATTGTGGTATACCATAAGTATTGCTTTGAGAAAAGCTTATCTTCTGCGGTCTGTGCGACCCCAAGAGGTATTCTTGAACGGAACTCTGATCTGTTCAAGTTTAAAATATCTTCGGATAAACCAGTCTTTTGTATAGCTACGAATCTCTAGCTTCCGCCAGAGCATTATAGCTATATAATTGACTAAGTGGGCACTAAAACGCTCTGTTTACTTCAAATCTCCAGGAGCAAATGGTGTTTTGTCCTATTTTTCCCCAGAGGGATTAAAGTATTTCAAACATGTTTTGAACTCTTGTAGTTTTCTATGGGATATTTTCATGACTTGAAATTACTCCATAGTTTTATCCCCAAAGAGTGCGTGCGTTGTATAAAGAAGGAATGAGTTCCTGGTTACCTCGTTCTTTCTGAAATGCTTGAAACGCATTGTCGATTATCACATCTGTGTTGTTCGTCTGGCTGACATGCCTATTCATGTGAACTCACATGCCTCCCAATTTGGGATGTCCACAGTGACTCTTTTACACAAAGTTCTATACGTTTTCAAGAAAGTACTCGCTCAAACGTAGTTTTTGCTTGGGTGATTTCTTGAATATTGAGAATGCTTTCGATGCCGTGCCTTTCAATGTCGAAGCTACCTCCAATGAGCTATAGCCTCTCTTTACGCTTATGCGTTTTACAGTGTCCTTTTCAGGGCACTGATTAAATCCGTTGTGGTATGGGCTATGACCCAAGCAACACAGATGGTTACAAAACAGTGACGGCAGCGTATGTAAGGGTTGCACAGAAGTCACTGTGACTTACTGCGCAACCCTTTCATACGCTGCCGTCACTGTTTTGTAACCATCTGTGTTGCTTGGGGAGCTCTCGTTGCGCTTATGCGTTCATTCCCTCTTCTAGGGTATTCCTTCCTATTTCATCACCTTTCTCTTTCCCTTTCCTAATTCCCATCTCTTGTCCCATGCTCCCTCAGGTAAATGATGAAATTGGCTTATATGTATCGCGATGGCACAAATGTCCCAAATGGAGGATAACGTGCCTCTGGAGCCGGCATTCTGATACCTGATACAATTAAGACGGTTACTCATACCTTTCCTTACATAATAAAAACAATTACATCCGATTATGTATATAGAGACTTCTACGTCCCATCAGGGCTAGGTGTCACGGGAATTTGGGTGGAAGGGTTAAAATTACACATAAATCACTCGAAAGTGAAGACGAACTCCGGCACCCCGATGGAATTAGCACAAACTCTTATAACAATCACGAATTATTCAAAGATCAATTTGCAAGCACTTTCCGAGGCAAACATTGCGGATGTATAGGACCACCAGCCGTTTCTCGATTTGGCTGGCCATAATCAAAACAACGAGGAGCGAAGGCAATGCGTGACAGTATTTTAAACACAGCCTCTCGCGCGCACTGCCTACTACAATCTTCTCGTTTGGCAACGGCGACGGCCAACAACAACTTCGAGAAAAATACTACTGGTTATGCTGCTCTTCATACGAACAATGTTTAAAACAAATGAACAAAAGATTAGCATTAGCATTAGCATTAAGCAAGTCGCACAAATTCGTAGGTGGTACAGCCCTGGATCGCTGTTACGAGGGTTGCATCCTTCTTGTCCGTTACCAAAGCACAAAGATTTGGGACTAATCTCTGACTCTTAGACAAGATTGACGCAATCCTCCAACGGTCGAGTGCTGTCCTGGCCACCCTAGTAGCACACAAGTTCTATACAAGTTTATGTAACTCCTATATGACTGAATTTGGTCATATAAGAGTTGCATAGACCTATGTAGAACATGTGTGCTACTCGACGTCCTTGCGACAGCTAAGGGAAGGTAAAGGATGATTAGTTGAACACCTATGAAAGTATATAGAGACCTCTACATTCTTTCAGGCCTAGGCGTCACGGGAATTTGGATGTTAGGGGAAGGGTAAAGTTCAAAGGAAACGTTTGGTCAACGTTCAGATGCACAAGCTATTTTTGATTGATGCCTGGTTCCTTTCCCAACTTGATCCTTGTTGGATGTTCGGTTTCAAATCTGAAATAGAAAATAAAATTATAGATTTACTCGAATTCTCCTATATGAAATAATAGATTTACCTGAATCCTCCTGAAATAAATAGTTTCAAAATAGTAAAAAAAAAAACAGAGCGAAACAATAGAGTACATTATATCAAATATTGATCCTTCAATAAACCACGATCAGGTTATGTACAGAAAATACCTAATTCTTCAATTACTTGCACTCTGAAACAGCGCCCTAATGTCACCACGTCTCAGCCAATTCTCATTTCCTAGATGGTTCCTGACCGTTTCTTCTCGTTGACCCTAGCAACGAGCATATGTCTCGGAACACCGAAGCAAATCATCTACTCATTATTTTATAATAACATTATCAGTTTCCTACACTCTCTTTCTACAACCTTGAAAGATCCCCTGCTATTTGAGTCCTCTTCGCAAAGTCACTTGATCGTTGTCTATCTGTATCTACGTTCACGCACGAGAAGTAGTAGGTACCATTTGTTTCCAAATATAAAAACCTTCAATAAATACTGTAAATTTAAATTTGTGAACGCGGATGAGGCCTTAAACGCGGAAGATCAACTTAAAAACAACAATTCCAATCCTTGTGGTAAATTTCACTAACGTTCTTTCATTCCCAACCCTCTCTCTCTTCCACAGGCGCCGACTCCCAAGATGCAATGGACTCGGCCTCGGCGGCTACCGGGGACAACAACGGTGCCAACACGGTCAACGCCCTGTGCAGCATCCTCCAGGAGAAGAAACCCTGGAACGGCGAGAACTGCAACGGTAAGGGAGGCGCCGGAGGGGGCGCTGCCGGTAGCAATGGAAACGGCAGCGGCTCGTCCGAAGCGTCCTCCGAAGGCACCTGCAAGGATCGCTGTTTGGTGTGCAGCGTGTGCAACAACTTCTCCTCCAAGAAGATCAACGTCATGCAGCACCTGCTGCAGAATCACAACGTGGGCAACGAGCTGCTCGCACAAGACTATCCCAACTTGAATGTGCCATCGGCGATGCAGAAGAAACCGTTCGACTACCTGCGCACGTTGACGGAGGCCAGAAGCGCCCAGAACCTGCGACTGATCGAGAAGGTCACTTTCATGAACGACACGTTCGGCATGAAAGAGAACTGCAACGATCTGAAGCACGGCAATTTGGCGGAGATGTTGGAGAACTTCATGGGCGGAGGGAAGGATGATGGGGAGAAGGTGGAGAAGAATTCGATCCAGACGGTTTCCTGTCCGTTGTGTCCGGAGATGTTCCTGGATCAGGTGAACGTGGAAACGCACGTGATCCGCGTTCACAACATCAAGATGGAAGGCTTGAACAGACTGCTGAAGTTGGTTGATACCTCGCAATTTCTTAAGACCACCAAACAACAACAGCAACTCGGCAGTCCGGACAAGTCGCCCAAGAAGGAAACCTCTCCCTCGCCGGAGATAAAGTGTTCCTTCTGTAAGGTCTGCTTCGACTCAATGGTAGACCTGAAAATCCACTGCAACGAAAGCAATCATTTCAAACGGAATGCCGACTCGGAGGATCTCGCATGCTTCTTGAACGACTGCAAGGACGCATTCGACAATCTGTCCGATCTGCATCAGCACTTCAAGGCGAATCATCTGAACTTTTTGATCTCGGAGAACCATACGTACAAGTATCGCTGCAAGTTGTGTCCGTTTGCGTTCAAGACGCACGAGAAGTTGAACAGACATCTGTTCTACCACTCGCTGCGGGAGTCGACAAAGTGCTTCTACTGCGACGCCCACTTCAAGAACATCAACTCGCTGACCGGGCATATTGCGGAGAAGCATCCGCAAGAGTCAGCAGCGCAGAAGGGGGCGGATGGCCAGCAGTCCGAGTCGGCATCGATCCTGTTCTTCAAGGATCTGAAGAGGAAGATGATGAACCACAAGAACGGGATGAGTCCGAAGTCGGATCGCAGTCAGACGCGGGATAGCGCCGATGAGGATCGGCTGAGTGAAAAGTCGATGAGCAGCAAGAGCAGTTTGTACTACGAGAAGAGTTTAGACGGGTCGGATGGAGGCGGGATGAAGTTCACTTGCAACGACTGTAAGTTCAGCTTTATGGATGCAGCGGCTCTTGAACGGCACGTAACTACGGTGTTCCACATGCCCAAGGAGAAGGATAAATCGGGCGGGGAAGGGTTGGCAGGAATGGTGAACAAGCAACAACTGTTCTACGACATCAAGTCGGAGAAGTTCACCAATCCTAACAGGCCGTTCAAGTGTACGATTTGCATGGAGAGTTTCACGCAGAAGAACATCCTGCTGGTGCACTACAACAGCGTGTCGCACTTGAACAAGTTGAAGAAGTTCAAGACGGAGAAGCAACAGCAGTTTCCGTTTGCGATGGGTGATGGCGGAGGAGATGGGGGTGAAATGGGAGCTGGGAAGGATCTGATGGGTGGGCTGCAGCCTGATTTCAAAGCTTTCGGGTTGCCATTGATTGGAGATGTTGGAGAGAAACGGAAGGACATCGAGGAGAAGGAGACTGCCCGGAAGAAGTTCAAGTGTGACATCTGTAATGTAGCGTACACTCAAGGAAGTACGCTTGACATTCACATGCGAAGCGTACTTCATCAGACCAGGGCTTGTAGGCTGCAGGAGAGAAGCATGTTTGGACAGTTACAGGTCGCTGACAAGAAGAAGTCAGATTTTCCATTGATCCAAACCATTCCGGAAAGTCACGAGTCACCGAACTTCATCGACGATGTACCGCTACGAAAGATCAAGTCTCCGGCTGAACAGCAGCGGCAGCAGCAGCAACTTCAACAGCAACACCTTCAACAGCAGGAACTACCACAGCCTCCGCAAATTCCTCAGCAACCACCTATGCTGAATCCCATGCTCGGAGCTTTTGGTTTGGGGGCTGCTGCTGCCGCTGCAATCGACAAACCCGAAATCGTTCTGTGTGAATGCTGTTTCCAATTGTTCCCGAACAAGGCTACGCTCGAAAATCACCTAGAGCTAAGTCCCGAATGTTCCGCCATCAAAAAGAAAATCATGGAGAACAACGCACCGCCGCCGGAGAACTTCAACGAAAGCTTCCAACAGCAAGCCCTCAATGAACTCGCCAAGGTGAATAACACGCTTCCTGGGTTCGACCTTACGCCGGAAGCTCTCTTGGGAAAGACTCCCTTCCCTCTGGATCCGACCGCCAACTTGATGGATCCAAACTTTTTGAAGAACGCCTCGCTACTACAGTTCGCTACCGACCCCAACAACAAACTCGGTCCAAATGCCCTGAACGTACTGAACTTTATGCACTTCCATCACTTGATGTCCCTCAGCTACTTGAACCTCGCACCGCAGCTGAACTTTGGAGCAGTTCCACCAAAAGTTCCAGAAATCAACGCCAAGACCGACCTCGAGAAGGTCATCCCAGTGGATAAGACCAAGTTGCCACCCGTCGTACTACCGCCCAATCTCAACGGAAAATCTCCCCTCGAACTGAATCTTATGCAACACCAGCTGGAATCCAAGCTTCCTCCTCAACCTCCCCAGCAACAACCCTGCACGCAGAAGCGTGCCCGAACTCGCATCACAGATGATCAACTACGCATCCTCCGCTCGCACTTCGACATCAACAACTCGCCCAGTGAAGAGAGCATCCAGGAGATGTCCCTCAAGGCTAACCTTCCGCCCAAGGTCGTCAAGCACTGGTTCCGCAACACGCTGTTCAAGGAACGCCAACGCTCCAAAGACAGTCCGTACAACTTCAGCATTCCTCCGTCGACCAAGCTTAACGTCGAGGAGTACGAACGCACAGGCGAGACCAAGGTAACCGATCTCCAGTCCAACGACTCCCAGGACACCTCGCAGAACTCCACCGACACCAAGATGAACGAGATCAAGCAGAGCTTCTCCAAGTCCTTGATGGAGTCCCTGTCGAAGCATCAGGCCAGTCAGGAGATGGGAAACCTACAGCTCAGCAAACAGCTTTTTCCTGACCCTTTTGGGACCCCAGACTTTCAGACCCAGCACGAGCAAGCCGCCCACCTTCAGGCCAATGTAGCCAATTTTTTCGCCCAAGCCCCAGAGGTAACCCCAAATAAAAAGAAAAAGATCAAATCCGAATCCTGCAACGCATCCCCCGTTCCGGCTGATCTCCAGATCGATTCCACCAACTCCAGTCCCCTCCCGATGCGTCCTCCCAGCGCGATCTCCCTCAAAAAGCACATGTCCGATCCGCGGCCTCCTCTCGGCCAACCCATCCTCATGGAGGAAATGAAAAACACCAGTCCCATCGATAGCCCGGTCCTGTCGCCTCCGTCGTCGATGGCCGGTGGATTGCTCTCGCAGCAGCAGTTGTCCCAGAACCAGGCGGCCATCACCTGCTCCAATGGGAAGCGTGCCAACCGGACCCGGTTCACCGACTACCAGATCAAGGTGCTGCAGGAGTTCTTCGAGAACAACTCCTACCCGAAGGACAGCGACCTGGAGTATCTGAGCAAGCTGTTGATGCTCTCGCCGAGGGTCATCGTCGTGTGGTTCCAGGTAAGAAAGAGATGTAGTCAAGTAACTTGAAGATATGGGTAGAAGATTAATTCATGAGATATGCAGAATTTTGAGTAGCTTCGTGGTAGAACAGTATCAGAACTTGAAAGTCTACATAAGGTTGTCGGATATTATGAGCTTCTGATGGAACATTTTCAAAAAGTAGAATCTCAATCTTCTTGTACCGACTTTTCGAACCCTCTAAGCAGAATACCCTCTTCGGATCTACAAACGTAACCAGTGATCATTTTAAGCACTGTTATCCAAGTCTATGGTTACACAGCCTCTTTCAGCTATGCTCGGTCAAGTAATGGGTTCATTGATCGTTAAGGGTTTCTGAAAACTCCCTAGTATGGATCATATCTACAAACGTAGCTAATGATTTCTCGCTGCATTTGGGAAGAGGTTTGTACTCACATAGGCTCATGAACATCTGTTCTATCCAATAATCCCTGCAACCCCTCTGAAGTTCACCGCAAGGGCCATAAGACCGCCTCAAAGCACCAGAAACCCATATAAAATGCACCTGGAACACCCTGAAACCCCTGGATCCTCCATAAAGGCCTTGAAGCATCTTAAAACCTCCCTGAAACCCTCTTCAGGCTCCCAGAAACTTGTTTAAACCTTTGGGGTCTGAGTGATATTCGAGGCCAGCAAGTTTGCGGAAGCAGCGGCAATACAAACTGTTTCCTACAGGTTAAACTCCCCGGAGGCGCCTTGAAACGTCTTGAAGCCTTTCTAAAACCCCCTGAAAACCTCTTGGGTCTCCAGAAACCCCCGGAAACCCCTCCTAGACACATGAACGTCCTAAACGGTCCAAACTACTCTGAAGCCCCTTAAAACCTAACAAATTCCTGAAACGCCCTAAAACTCCTTGAGGCCTCTCTTAAATCCCCTTGAATGTCCTGACACTCAATGAAACCTTCATAAAACACTGAAACGTCATGGAACCTTCTTAAACTCCCAACTGAGGCCCTCGTAAATTTAACCCGTTGGGCCCGGAGGAAGGACGATGAAACCTTAGCTCCCAAACGTGTTCGAGATCAGTGAGGTTGTGGCACTATCGTTGAAACAATTCGTCTCCAAAAGGTTGAACCCCCATGAAGTCACGATACATGTATGGAAATTGATCTGAAACAACCCTGCGCCCAGGAATCGTTAATCCCTGACACATTTGTAAACCGCTCGCAAGCCTCCATGAGAACCCCTGAAACCTCCCTAAAACGCCTCGAGGTCCCTCAAAATCCGGCCTGAAACTCTTGCAACCCTTCGATACCCCTCATCAACCCTCCTGAAAGTCCTCTAAATCACCCTGAAATCTCCATAAATGCCCTGAAATCATAGAAAACGTGTCTTAAACCTACATAAAACCCTGATATCTCATGAAACGCTCTAAAACGCCTCGGAGTCTGTCTAAACCCCTCTGAAACCCCCAGACACTTCAAGAAGTGCCCTAAAACGCCTAAACCACCTTGAGACCCCCGAAATACTTTTCCTAAACCTCCATGAAACCCCCTGAAACGCCTTTAAAAGGTTGTTGTCCCTCTAAAATACCCTTGAAAACCCCGAGTCTCTTCGGAAAACCACTATAAACCACCCTGAAGGCCCCAGGAATCTAATCGAGAAATGACCTAAAACGCCTTAAAATCTCCCTGACAATCTCTGAAACATTTGGAAACTTCTCCATTAAAACCCCTGAAATCTCCAGGGACGCCCTAAAACGCCTCGAGGTACCTCAAAAACCCCGCTGAAACTCCTGAGAAGCCTCTAAACCCCTCCTCAACCCTCCTGAAATCCCCTTAAGTCGGCTAAAATCCCCACAAACTTACAAAAATGCCTTGCACCATCCTGAGTCCTCTAAAATACTTTGAAATGTTTCCGAAAGTCTCAGAGGGATTTAGGCAGGTTTCAGTCCTAAGTCCCTCAGAGACTTTCGGAAACTTCTCTCAAACCTACATAAAACACCTATAAACCTCTTGGAACACCCTAAAATGCCGCACTTAAGCCTTGAAAATTCTGCAACGCCTGCAAATCCTTCTTGAACCGTCTTGAAACTTTCTGAGGCGCTATAAAATCCCCCTGAAAGCCCCCTGAGACCACCGAAATCCATCTAGAAACCACCAGAATCTCCAAAAATGCCCCAAAACGCCTCTAGCTCGCTTCAAAAGTCCCCTGAAATTCCTTAAATGCCTTGAAATCTATTCCAAACCGTCCTAAACATCCCTAAAGGCCCTTTGAGACCCCCAGAAACCTCTGGAAACCCCTCTGAAACCACCTTGAAGCCCTCAGAAACATAAAAATGCCCTAAAGCACCTCAAAACCTCCCTGAGACTCCTTGAAACCCTCAGAAACATCTCTTCCCCCTGAAACGTCTCGAAACGCCCTAAAACGCCTCGATGTTACTTCAAAACCCCCTGAAATTTCTAAAACGCTTTGAAATCTTTCTGATACTCTTAAAAGCCTATGGAAACCTCTGAAAAGCTCTGTAAAACTTAAAAAATGATTTAAAATGCATTAAACGTCCCTAAAACTCACTGAGACTCTCACAACCTTTTTAAACTATCATAAAACGATTCGAAGCCCCCCAAAACCTCATGAAATACCGTAAACGTCCTAAAATCGCTCTTAAACTATCCCGAAATTCCCCAAGGCCCCTTTAAAATCACCCTGAACCCAACTGAGGCCCCGGAAACCAAAAATGGCTTGAACCGCCTCAAATTGTCCCTTTAACCTCACTGAGATCCCTGGAAACTTCTCCTAGACCTACCTGAATCTCCAAAAAAAAAACCTGAAACATCCTGAAACGCCAAGGACCCCTTTGAAACGCTCCACTTTTTTCGAAACATCCTGAAACTCTCTCAGACTTTCTAAAATCCTCTTGAAAGCCCCTTGAGATCCCAGGAAACATCTGAAAACCCCTTTGAAAGCACCCTAAAAGATTCCCTAAAATGCCTTAAAACCTCCCTGAACCCCCTTGAGCCCTCGGAAACTTCCCCTAAACCTCTATTAAATCTCCAGAAACAACCCATAACACTTCGATGCCCCTCAAAAATCTCTTGTTACTCCTGAAACGGTCTACAATCTCTTTTAAACCGTCTCGAAACCGCTTAAGACCCTTGGAAATTCCCCTGTAAGCCCCCTGAGACCTCGTCAGAAACCAGCTGGAAACATATCTGAAGCACACAAAAATTTCAACAAATGTTCTAAATCGACTTGAAACGTCCCTGGAATCCTCTGACGTAGTGCACAGGTTTAGATTTGGATCAAAAGTGCCCCTTATGCACATGGAGAGTTAAACCTCCATGAAACCCCTTGAAACCTCCTGAAACGCCCTAAAATGCCTAAATACCGCCTGAAACTCCTGAAATACCTTGTAACTCCACAAAACTCCCTAAGACCTTCTCAGATCTCGCTGAAAATCCTTCGAGATCCACGGAAACCTCTGAAAAGCCCTCTGATACTACCCAGAAACACCAAGAAGTGTCCTTAAACATCTTGAATCGTTTGTGAATCCTCTTGAGATCTTCAGAAACTTCTCTTAACGCTTTGGAACACATTTGTTATGCTCGGTGTCATCGCCGGGGCCATACTGACCCCTTCGGCTCCAAAGGTCGAAACCTTCATGACATCCCCACAATCGTCTTGAAATGTTCTGCAATGCCTCGATTCCCTTAGAAACACCTTGCCTCGAGCACCCTTAGAAACACCTTGTTATCCCTCTTGAATCATCCTCAAACTCCCTGAGGCTCTCTAAAATCCCACTGAAAACCCCTTTGAGATCCTATGAACGAAACCTATTGAAGCCCCTTCGATACCATCAATCCTACAGGAACTCCAAGAAATATAATGAAACGCTTTAACATCTCCCTAAAACTCCTTCAGACGCTTGGAAACTTTTCTTAAACCTTCATGAAACATCCCGCACCGTCTTGAAAGGCCCTGAAACGCCATCGATGCACCTCTAGAAACCCCCAAATTTCCAGAAACTCCTTAAAATCTCTCTAAATCCATCCTCAAACTCCCTAAAGCCATCTAAAATCCCCCTACCATACCGGGAAACCACTGGAAACCCCTCTGAAATCATGCTGTAGTTCCTAAAAACTTAAAAATACCCTAAAACGCCTTAAGAGAGGCCTTTGGAAGCTCCTTCTACAACCTCCATGATAACTTCTGACTCCTCCTAAAAGCTCTATGAAATCCCTCGGAGACCCTCGGGAACTTCCCCTCTGAAACCACACAGACATTTTAAAAAATGAAAACCTCCCTGAGAGCTCTTGAGACCCTCGGAAGCATCTCTTAAACCTCCATGAAGCCCTCTGAAGCGTCTTGAAATGTCCAACAATGACTCGATTCTCTTCTAACGAGGAGGCTGAACTCTTTAGGTTCTTTCTTTTTTTTTTCTCTGCATTTTATCCAAAGTGAACCAGCCTAGGGCTGAAAGCCTCGAAAATAAAGATTATAATAAAAAGACCCTCAAAATCCCTCTCAAACCACCCTGAAACTCGCCAAGGCTCACTTTTCCTAAAAGCCCCCTTAGACCCCCAGAAACCTCTGGAAGCTCCTCTAAAATCACCCTGTAGACCTCAAAATCCTCAATAAACGCCCTCAAAGAGCCTTAAAACCTCCCGGAAACCCGCAAAGATCCTCGGAAGCTTCACTCAAACTTTTATGAAAGCTCCTGAAACCTCCCGAAACGCTCTCTAAAACGCCTCGAGGACCCTATAAAAGCCTTTGAAACTCCTGAATCGCTTTGAAACCTCTCCACCATCCTACCGAAACTCCCCAAAATCCCCTGGAACTTCCAGAAATTCACAAAAACATTCTGAAACCTCCGTTAAAGAGCTGACGTGTTGGAACCCCCCTGAGACCCAGGAAATTGATCTCTACTCTTTGGGGCTAGAAGAGTGTTAAATGACACTGGTGATTACAAGGAGCCAGCCAAAGAGGCCAGGAGTGTTACAGGAGGTTCCACAAGTTTCAGGGGATCGGCAATGGGCTTTCTGGGAAGTTCAGAAAGTTTCAGGGGTTCTTGGGGGTTCTTTTGTTAGTTAGAGGGGGGTTTCAAGGGGTTGCAGGGAAATTCGTGGAGGTCGCATGGGGTTTTCGAGGGCGCTACTGGGGACTAGGGATGCGGTTCAGTGGCATTTCATGGGCATTACGGTAATGTTACAGAGGCGTTATTTTAAGGTCTTGAAGGGATTTCTGGGGATTTTCGGGAGCATTCCGGAGACGTTTTGGGGGGGGGGGGGACTGCAGACTATAACAAAGCAGCCCTGAATGTCCCTGAAACCCACATAAAATATATGTTGTGCTCCTGAAATCCTCCAAAATCCCCCAAAACGACCCTGAAGCTCTCTGAAAATACTTTGAAACTCCTTTATATGCCCCAGAAAACCCCCTGAAACCATCTTTGCCCAAAACTCCCATGGAACTTCTGAAAGCACCTGTAACGCCTCTCAAACCTGATAAATACTCTAAAAGTTATTGAAATAAACTCGAAACCGTAACGAAACCTGAAACCCTAACAGGCCCCCTGTAACGGACCTGCAGGCCTTTAACCACCCCATTAAACACTCCTGCAACCCCCTGTATTGCCTCAGAAACCCGTTGAAAATTCTCTGGAACCTCCTGAAATACCTCCGAAAATCTCCGTGACTTCATAAAAATCCCTGGAACGCACCTGTGAAACCCCCCAATTACACGCCCCTTGAAACCTCCTCAAATCCTCTTTAACGCATCTGAAACCCTCTGAAACACTAGAAAAAGTTCCCTGTAACGCCCTTTAAACCTATTGAAAATTTCCCGAGACCCTGTGAAATGCCTTCTAAAACCCCCTGAAATCCCCTCACATGTCTTAGTTAGGATTACTCACATAGAAATGGGGCATTCTTTGTCCATCGACGCTTGTGAAAAGGAAATCCGACGATTTGTTGTGCGACGAATTCTCCTAGGAGCTCCACCGTGGGGTCCTCAAAAAGTTCCTCCGGGAAGACCTCTAGAAAATCTTCCGGAAATACCGGGAGTTTCTTTCGATAATTCCTCTATGAGTTACTCCGGGAATTCCTCCAAGTTCCACTGGAAATCACCCCCTTAACTCTACTGAGCATTCCTCACGGGGATCCTCCGAGACTTCCTCTAGGAGTTCTTCCAGAGATTCCTCTAGAAGTTTTTCCGAGAATTACTCTAGAAGTTCCTCCAGGAATTCCACTCTAGAAGCTCGTCCGAGAATTCCTGTAATAAATCCCCGGGAATTTCTCTAGAAGTAACTCCGGGAAGTGCTCTAGGAAAACTTCCAGTGATTCCGAAAGTTACCTCCGAGAATTCCTCTAGGAGCTCTACCGGGACTTTCTTTTGGAGTTCTTTATACGAGTTCCTCCGCCAATTCCTCTAGGAGCTCCTCCGGTAATTCCTTTAGAAAGTTCTCCAGAAATTCCGGAATTTTCCTCCGAGATTTCATCTAGAAGTTTCTTCGGGAAGTCCTCCAGAAAATCCTCGAGGGATTCCAGGTGTTTCCTCCGAGAATTCTTGTAGAAGTTCTCCCAGAAATTTTCCTAGAAGCTCCACTAGGAGTTCCTCCAGGAAGTCCTCTAGAAAATCCTCTGGGAATTCTGGGAGTTGCCTTCAAAAACTTTTCTAGGAGTTCCTAAGGCAATTTCTCTAGGAACTCTACTTGGAGTTTCTCTTGGAATTCCTCCGGGAATTTCTCTAGGAGTTTCTCCGGGAAGTCCTCTGGGAGTTCATCTGGGAATTCTTCTTGGAGTTTCTGTTGGAGTTCCTCTGAAGCTCCTCCGGGATGTACTCTATAATTTCATCCGGGAATTCTGGCAGCTTCCTTCGAGAACTCCTCTGGGAATTCCTCTATGAGTTCCTTCGGCAAATCCTTCAGGAGTTCCTCCTGGAATTTCTCTCGGAGCTCTTCCGTCAATTCTGGGAGATTCATCTTGGAGTTCTATTTTAAATTTCTCTGGGAATTTCACTGGTAGTTTCTCTTGAAGTTTCACTAGAAAGTATCGGACAAAGTCCTGGAGTAAATTCTAGATGAACTTCCGGAAGAATTCCCAAAGAAACTTCCGAAAGAACTTCTGGAAGAATTTTCTATGAAAATTCTTAAATAGATCACATCATGTGGATCACATCTCAGAGGAATTCCCGGAGGAACTCCTACAGGAGTGGAACTCCTAAAGGAAATTCAGATGGAATTCCTGAATGAAGTATCAGTAAGACTTCGCGAGGTACGCCCAGGAAATCTCCTCAAGGAATTCTCAGTGGAAATATGGAGAAATTCCCTGTGGAGTCTTTAGAGAAATTGCGAGGGAATTCCCAGAGAAGTTATGTATGTAACTCCTAAAGAAATTCTTTACCATACTTCTGAAGTCTTGGAAAAAGAAAAACAACAGACTGCCCGGAGATTCCTGGAGTATTTTACAATGAAATACCTAATGAAATCTTCAATGGAACTCCTGAATAAATTTCCACTAGAATTCCTTTATAGGAAAACCTTGAGGGAAACCGAGAAGTATTCTCAGAAAAGCTTTAAGAGGAATTCCCAGTAGAACCCCTAGATGAATTCCCGGTGAAACTTCTACAAGAACTCCCAATGGAACTTTTAGAGGAACTCACGGAGAAAACTCCTAGATGAATTCAAATTCTAATTTGAAGAAGAATTCCAAGTGGACCTCCTGAATGAATTCCCTGTGAAACTTGTAAAGGAACTCACAGTAAGATCCCTAGTGAAATTCCTCGTGGAACTCCTAAAGGCATACCTACATAACTTCTAAATTTCTTAAGATTCTGAATCCCCGGTGGAACTCCTATAGGGACTCACGGTGGAACACCTAGATGAACTCCAAGTAAAACTTTGAGAAGAATTTCCAGTGTAACTCCTGAATGAATTCAAAGTGAAACTTGTAGAGACACTCGCAGTGGAATCCCCAGAGAAATTCCTGGTGGAACTCCTAAAGGCATTTCCTATTTAACTTCTGAATTCTTAAAGATTCTGAATCACCGCTGGAACTCCCAGAGGAAGTCACGGAGAAACTGAAATGAATTCCCAGTGAAACTTGTAAAGAAACTCACAGTGGCATTCCTAGAGAAATTCATGGTGGATCAAATAATGTTTTTCCTACTTAACTTCTGAATTCTCGAAGATTTTGAATGACCGATCTAGAGGAACTCACGGAGAAGCTCCTAGAAAAAATCCCAGTGAAACTTGTAGAAGTATTCACAGTGGAATTCCTAGAAGAATTCCTGGTGGAACTCCTAAAGGCGTTTCCTATTCAACTTTTTAATTCTTGTAGATTCTGAATTCCTGGTGGATCTCCTAGAGGAACTCACGGTAAAACTCATAGATGAATTTCCAGTGAAACTTGTAGAATAATTCCCTACGGAATTCGTGAAGGAATTCTCAGTGAAACTAGTTGAGGAACTCACTGTGGAGTCTCTAGAGAAATTCTTGATAGACATCCTAAAGGCGTTTCCTGCTTAACTTCTAACTTCTTGATGATTTTTAATTTCCTAAAGGAACTCACGGAAAGGCTCCTAGATGAACTCCAAGCGGAACTTCGAGTAGAACTCCCAGTGGAATTCCTGAAGGAATTCCCAGTGAAACTCACAGCGAAATCCCTAGAGAAATTGCAGGTGGAACTCCTGCAGACACTTTCTACTTAACTTTTGAATTCTTGAATATTCTGAATCCCCGGCAGAACTCCTAGGGGGAACTCATGGAGAAACTCCTAGATAAATTCCAAGGAGAACTCTTAGTGGAACTCACAGTGGATTCTCTAGAGAAATTCCTGGTGGAACTTCTAAAGGCATTTCCTACTTAACTTCTGAACTCTTAAAGATTGTGAATCCCCGATGAAGTTCCTGCAGGAACTCACGAAGAAACTACTAAATTAATTCCAAGTGTAACATGTAGAAGAACTCACTGTGGAATCCCAAGAGAAATTCCTGGTGACACTCTTAAAGGCATTTCCTGCTTACCTCCTGAATCCTTGAAGATTCTGAATCTGCGGCGAAACTCCTAGATGAATCCCATTGGAACTTTGAGACGAAATCCCAGTAAAACTTTTGAAGGAACTCACAGTGAAATCCCTAGAGAAATTTCTGGTAAAACTCCTAAAGGCATTTCCTACTTAACTTCTGAACTCTTGAAGATTGTGAATCCCCGATTAAATTCCTAGAGGAACTCACGGAGAAACTACTGAATGAATTCCAAGTGTAACATGTAGTAGAACTCACTGTGGAATCCCAAGAGAAATGCATCTTAAAGGCATTTCCTGCTTACCTCCTGAATCCTTGAAGATTCTGGATCCCCAGTGGAATTCCTAGAGGAACTCACGGAAAATCTCCCAGATGAATTCTCAGTGGAACTTGTGGAAGAACTCACAGTGGAATCCCTAGATAAATTGCTGGTGGAAATGGTGAAGGCATTTCATACTTCAGTAGTTTCTGAATTCTTTAAGATTCTGAATCCCCGGTGGATCTCCTACAGCATCTCACAGAGAACTTCTCAGATAAATTCCTAATGAAACTTGTAGAGGAACTCACAGTGCAACTCCTAGAGGAACTCACGGAGAAGCTCCTAGATGAATTCTCAGTGAAACTTGTAGAAGAACTCATAGTGGAATTCCTAGAGAAATTCCTGGTGGAACTCCTGGTGGCTGTACTTACTAAACTTCAGAAATGTTTTACTGGGATTTCTTAAAGGAGTTCCATTGCGAGTCCGTCTCAAAATTCCACTGAGAATTCATCTAGGAGTTTCTCCGTGGATTCTGAATCCCTGGTGGAATTCCTAGAAGAACTCACGGGGAAACTCCTAGATGTATTCTTAGTGAAACTTGTAGAGGAACTCACAGTGCAATCACTAGAGAAATTCCTGGTGGAACTCCTGAAGGCATTTCCTACTTATCTTGAAATTGTTGAAGATTCCTTCTCCCCGGTTGAACTCCTAGTGGAACTCACGGAGAAACTCCTTGATGTATTCCCAATGGAACTTCGAGAAGAATTCCCAATAGAACTCCTGAAGGAATTTCCAGTGGAGCTTGTAGATGAACTCACAGTGGAATCTAGAGAGCCTAGAGAAATTCCTGGTGGAACTGCTGAAGACGTTTTCTTCTAAACCTCTGTACTTTTAAAGATTTTGAATCCCTTGCGAAACTCCTAGAGGAACTCACGGAGAAACTCCTAGATGAATTCACAGTAAAACTAGTAAGGGGAACCCACAGTGGAATCCTCAAAGAAATTCCTGGTGGAACCCCATGAAGCATTTCCTACTTAGGTAACTTCTAAAACCTTGAAGATTCTGCGCGGACTTTGGTATATTTTTAGCGTTCTAAATTGTTACAACTGTTATACATTTGGAGGGAATAATAGATCACCACTGAACACTACCTTATGCAACCAAAATGTTCCATTTGGAACTCTATCTGAACTTTATAGAGCTTGAAAGAGTATTTTGTCGTGGGATAAGGAACTTCTGCTTACTTGGGAAGATCTTGTGGATAGATTGAAGCTGTAATCGACATTTCTTTTTCTTTTCCCAGAACGCCCGCCAAAAACAGCGTAAGATCTACGAGAACCAGCCGAACCCGACCTTCGAGACGGACGACAAGAAGGGCATCAACATCAACTACACCTGCAAGAAGTGCAACCTGGTGTTCCAGCGGTACTACGAGCTGATCCGCCACCAGAAGAACCACTGCTTCAAGGAGGAGAGCAACAAGCGCTCGGCCAAGGCGCAGCTAGCGGCGGCCCAGATTGCCCACTCGTTCACCAGCGGCAGCGAGGATTCGGACTCCAGCATGGACGTGAGCCGCCGCGACTTCCAGCCGCGCGAGAACGACTTCCCGCTCTAGGGGTCGGCCCCGGACACTCGAGTGCTCGAGTGTTCCAACTTTTTCGGCAACTTTGGTTAGAGTAGTAGAGTAGGAGCAACCTCGCAACGGTCTGTAGTATCCCAGTATCCCAGTGATTCCACACGCAGCAAAAGTCTTCTGTTATAACTGTACTACACTTCTACACTAATGAGTATCGCGTACCGCCAGTTTTTTTTAGCGTTTTACCTTTAGTTTTGTTTGAATTCCTCAGGAGTTAATTTTAATCTACGTTTCCAGTGATTTCGTACATTCCTAAATTTTCCTTTAGTTAGTAGCGCTGGCGCCATTTTATATCTCTTTTTATTTTTCGAAATTTTCCAATTTTTCCAACATTCCTAAAACAAACGAAGTTTCTATTTTACTTCCACTCGCGTTTTCAAAAAATCAAATCTAAATCTATTTTATATACAATTTATTGAGAGAGCGTAACGAAAACTATTCCCCGCATCAAATGTAATGTGAAAGTTCCTAAAAGTAAAAGCAAGCAAGTTGAACGAGAACGAGGTAGTAAAAGTGCTAAAACGAAAAAGCATTGTTTATAAACTCATTTGCCATAATTGAATCGATGAATGAAAGAGCGTCAAAAGCGAAAAAAGAAGAACAAATGAAAACAGCAAACAGCAACAACTATAAAAAAGAAAGAAGAAACAAGAACTGCTAAAACATATAGATAATTAAATTGTTTTTGTCATTTTTATTATTGATAAATTTTATTGAAAAGCAGGCGAATAAATCCAAGCAACATCATGGAGAATGTTATGAAAAAAAAAACCTAAACAAAACAAACAAGTAGGCGGTGACTTTAAGCTGATTGATCCGAAACTACCTTCGCGGTCTTGCTTCGATCGCGTGCATGCGGTGCCATGGAAACGCATGGTTGTTTGCTCTGAACTGTTCTACGGCGGTTCGTCCCTACGCGCGTCAAACTGATATACAGGCGAGTGACGTCACTCCACGAGAGCGAAACAACTTCGCGTGCGGCCGTATGTGTGAGAAGCGGCGAAGAGAGAGAGAGCAACCGTGTGTGTGGTGGAAACCGAAGTCGTCGCGTCGCGCCGCTGCTGCCGCGCCGACACGCTTCGGTTGCGATTCCGAATCAAAACAACTGAAGCGTAAACAAACCGAAGTCGTAGTCGTCCATTTATGAGTGAGTAGGTGGTCGTGCATATTTTGCTCCCTCGAACAAATACATACCAACGCGCTCGTCGTTTGTGAGCAAGAGGAAAATCGTCGTAACACAAATGCCCACCATACCAACAGTAGTCATTAGTGCATTCGTGTGGTGAAGAGAAGACACCGTCAGGATGAGCAACGCTTTTTAAACGAAGCAAAATCAGTGATATTTTAGTGGGTGAATTGTGATTTGAAACTCAAATTCGAGTCGAAGTGATTGAACCGGTGAAAATTAGTGCTAGTGAAACTGGAACACATTTGTGCAAAGGTGCAGAAATTCTTTTTCCATTTTTGTTTCGTGCAAGTGAAGCCCCTCTGCGAATCGACGACAAATCGATTCGCGAAAGGTGAAATTGCAGCAGCCGAGAATCGTTTTGAAAGATGTTTGCAGAGTGCGTGAATAAAAAGCATTATTCCTGAAATCTGTCAATTGTTTCATTTCTCCAATATCTGTCGATTGCTAGATAAGGTTCTGAAAATATCAAATACATAAATCTCGGGAAGAAAAGTGTCCATTTTCAAGCGAAGATGACCTATTCAGTACGAAGGGTTGTCGCAGCAGCAGCAGTAGCAGTAGAGGAGCACGTGTTACGGTTGAGTGGCACTGGTACGCGCCTGTCAGATTGCGGAATCCTTGGGCGGGCGGTCGAGTCATTGCGCGCCATATCAAACAACCATGAATAAAAGGAAGCACACTGCCAGTGCTGAGCAGCCGTTTGTATCCTGGAAGTTTAAATTCGATTATCCCGCCCGAATATTTATACGAAAAGGGTTTCAAAGGATATGGTGCACCTTTTTAAGTGAAAACATCCGATCAAAAGATGACGTTCTTTCAAAAAGGAAGAGTTCAAATGCATTTTTTAAAGGATTGAAACTTTGCCTAAAATATTAGCTTTTTTGAAAATATTTTTTTACAAAAGGGCAATTAAGTTTTTCTTTGGCCATAATTTCAGTGAATTCCTCCGTACGTGTACCTGAAAACGAAAGTTTGATAGTTTTGGCCAGTATTGAAAATGTCATTTCGCCATATCTAGATTCAATAACCTACCTATATTTCATTTCAGAGCCTGAATTTGAAAATATGATGTATGAAAAACTTGTGCGACTAGACCTGCTCTACAACCCGACTAGAGGATTCTAACAAAAATATAACATTATTATAACAAACCCTGATATTTATAACTCATTGTGATATAATCAAGTTTTAATATCTTTGGGGTTTAAAAATATCATATCTCAATTATATCATATTATGTTATAAATATTGTTTAATAACTCATTGTGAAAACATTTAGTTTCAATTACTTGAAATTCAGAAAACAATTTTGTACAATTGTATCAAAATATGATAGAAACTATCATACTACATTTTTGACAGGAATCTGCCAGGACTTTGAATTGTTCACTGAACAATGTTCAGGCAATACCTGCTGGGAATCTTCCAGGAATTTAGGAGAACTTTCAAGAGGAGATATTCCTACTGAAAATGATTAAGCAATCCTAGCAGAAATTCCCTTAGCAGTAGAATTTCCTGAAGTAACCCCATTCCTTTTGAAGAAATCTTTGAAGGAATCATAGCAGCATTACCTGAGAGAACTTTAAGAGGGCTCGCTTGAGAAATCCTATGAGAAGTTTTCAGAGGAGCCCCAGAAGGCATTCCTAAAGTGGTTCGAAGAGAAACTACTGGAGAAATCTTTTGAGAGAACGTCTTTAAATTCCTACAGAAATAGCTGATGGGAATCTGTTAGAAATGTTTGCTGGATTTCTCCCATGGGTTTTCCCAAGAATTTCTACGGTGATTCCTTTAGGTATTTTTTCAACGATTCCTCTAGGAATTGCTCTACAGGGATTTTTCTTAGCATTATTGCTGTGTTTTCTCAAGCATTTCCAGATGATATTTCAGCAGTTATTGCTCTTACGAGTGCTCCAAGAATTCCTGAAAGATTTCCAGTTGAAATTGTTGAAAAATTCCCAGCAAGTCTTCTTGTAGGATTTCCATCAAGAGTGTCAGGAAAAATCCCAGCAGCCTTTCGAAAGCAATTTCAACAGAAAATCTCAAAGAAGATTTCCAGTATGAATACGAAGAGAAATTCCTAGAAGGATCCTGAGAGAAAATAGGAAGAAATTCCTGATTAAACAAAATCTCTGTGTGAATTTCTAGAGGATGAAAAAATCTTGGAGGAACTGTGGGAAAATCTGGTGGAACCACATGATGAATTTTTGGAGGAAATCTTCGAGAATTTCCAAGAGGAATTTGTTCATAAATCTTTTGAAAAATACATGTAGAAATCACCGAAGGAACTTTAACAGGAATCCTAGTGTGCATTTCTACAAAGAGAAATTCCAAAAGAAACTCTGGGAGAAATCCGCGAGGAAATGCCAAGAGGAACTGTTGAATGAATCTATGGAGAAATCTTTGAAAAAAATATTCTCATTGAATTTCTCCACAAATGCCTGATAGGAAACTCTTGCTGAGATTGCTCCAGAGATTTCTTCAAGTAGTAGTAGGAAACCCTTCCTGTGATTTCTACAAGCATTTCTGTACAAATTCCTCTCGTGATTTTTCTAAATTTCTCTTATTGGTGTTGGGATCTAATTCCTGATATTTATTTCGTATTATTTCACTCACAAATTTTGTTATAATTCTCACACCCGAAATATTCAACCGTTCACTCCACTGCACTAAGGGCCAGAATCGCAATCTAGCGGAACTAAATTAATTACTCTAAAACGAAGCATTTCCGACACATGGTGTCTTCGACAAAGTTGTTTGACATCAGCAGAGGCATCTATTGCTAAGGACGTAGTAGTTCGCAACTCGTCCGCAAAGGTGGCGCCACCATCTAACTTCTTTGTTTTACGTCCTAGAGACTTGGCGTCTTCGGCAAAGTTGTTTATTTTGGCAAAATAAACAACTCTTTCTCAGACGTCAAAATTCCACAGCCTACTGTTTTCGAGTTATTTTGAAAATGAAAACCAATCAATGAAAAAACAGTTTTTTAAGCTAATTTTGACATTTTTACCAGAAACCATGTGAGTTTAATTTTTTTCCTAATGCATATGTGTCAAAAAAAACACATTGTATGGGAATATGTTGAATATTATCATTAAAAAATAAAAATAAAAATACAAATTCAAAAAAACAGTGTGAATTTCATGCCTTAATATCTCGCAAAGCGCAAAAAATCGCAACTTCAAATTTTCAGCAAATACGAAGCAATACTAGGTGAACATACTGCCAAAAATTTGGAGAGGTATTTTTTGGTGTTTTTGAGATAATAGCTTTTTAGTAACAGTCTAAATATAAGTAGTGCCAGCATGTAACTTTTTACTGTTACACATTGGAGAGTTTATGTCTTCGAAAAAGTTGTTCATTTTGACTAAATAAACAATTCTTTCTTGGACGTCAAAATTCCACGGCCTACTGTTTTCGAACTATTGCTTATAAACTAGATTATATTGATAAAAAATGACCATAAAACACATTTTGATGCAATAGTACGAACTATTTTTATTGTTTTTACTTTTACAATACATAGTAGGTCATGAACATGTCAGTTTCGTGGAGCGTGAGTTTCACAATCTTCAATCAACGTCCTTTACATCCAGGAACAGATCCACGAGCTTTCGGCAAGATATTTCGCGCTCTAGAATTTAAAATGATTGGCAAAATAGGTTAAGCTTGAAACAATTTAAAAATGACATGCAAAAAATTAAAAGATATCTTAACCCATGCTGACATTTGCTTAACCTACTATGTATCGTAAAAGTAAACTCAATAAAAATAGTTCATACTAGTGCATCAAAATGTGTTTTATAGTCATTTTTTATCAATATAATCTAGTTTATATGCAATAGTTCGAAAACAGTAGGCCGTGGAATTTTGACATCTAAGAAAGAATTGTTTATTTAGTCAAAATGAACAACTTTTTCGAAGACATAAACTCTCTAATGTGTAACATTAAAAAGTTACATGCTGGCACTACTTATATTTATATTGTTACTTAAAAGCTATTATCTCAAAAACACCAAAAAATACCTCTCCAAATTTTTGGCAGTATGTTCACCTAGTATTGCTTCGTATTTGCTGAAAATTTAAAGTTGCGATTTTTTGCGCTTTGCGAGATATTAAGGCATGAAATTCACACTGTTTTTTTGAATTTGTATTTTAATTTTTTATTTTTAATGATAATATTCAACATATTCTCATACAATGTGTTTGGTTTGACACATATGCATTAGGAAAAAAATTAAACTCACATGGTTTCTGGTAAAAATGTCAAAATTAGCTTAAAAAACTGTTTTTTCATTGATTGGTTTTCATTTTCAAAATAACTTGAAAACAGTAGGCTGTGGAATTTTGACGTCTGAAAAAGAGTTGTTTATTTTGCCAAAATAAACAACTTTGCCGAAGACGCCAAGTATCTAGAACGTAAAATAAAGAAGTTAGATGGTGGCGCCACCTATGCGGACAAGTTGCGAACTACTTCGTTCTTAGCAATAGATGCCTTTGCTGATGTCAAACAACTTTGTCAAAGACACCATGTGTCGGAAATGCTTTGTTTTGGAGTAATTAATTTAGTTCCGCTAGATTGCGATTCTGGCCCTTAGTGCACTGTCCTATCCAAAAGTCCTCCTCTCTTGTCGCGCGTGGTGTCGCCTCTCCACACCGTCCCGGTTGTAGTCTTGCCGGTCTCCAATCTGTCAAAACAACAAGATGAGTCAATGTGATCAAGGTACGCATATTTCCTGATGCGTAATAATGTTCAATGCAGAACCCTACAATTGGATATTTCACTTGGAATTCCAGCACAAATTCCTACTAGGATTCCTTCTGATAATTCTAATAAGATTTCTTCAGGAATTGCTGTGATTTGGCAAAGAGTTACAACAAAGTTTTTCTCAGTAAGGGAGCATCCATTGAGTTCGTCCGGCCATTTGGCCGAATATCGTTTGGCCGAACGCTGTTTGGCCTAAAGCCATTTGGCCGAAAGCCATTTGGCCGAAAGCCATTTGGCCGAAAGGGTCATTTGGCCGGATGCCGTTTGGCCGAATCATGATAAAAAGAATTCAGAATTCTTACTGTCAGAAATCTCCCTTCTTTTAATCATAGGCTATCCTTTCTAGTTTTAACATTCAGAGATTAGTTGGCGTTGAAACTGCCTATAGTTTATTACAGATTTTTCCTTCTTTTAATCATAGGCTATTCTTTCTAGTTATACTGAGGCTGGGAACAGTGGTATGGTCACTTGAGTACATCATTCATTTTTCGGCCAAACGGCATTCGGCCAAATTACCTGGAACCTGTTTTTTTTTCTATACTTAATTCATAGCTTGTCACACTTTCACAAACCCCCCTCCCCACTAGGACCGTGACGTACCTAATGGATGTCCCCTAATTGCTCTTAGGAGCCCTCCAAACCGTGGAGGATTTTCAAAAGGAATCACCTAAAAAATCCCAGCGAGACATCCTGATGCATTCCTCCAGAAATTCTAGAATGAATATAAGCAGCAGTCCTGCAAGAATTAGCGGAGAATTATCAAGTGGATTTACCGTTAGAGATACAGGGTAAATTCAGGGAAGTTTTTGTTTGAGAAATACTTGTAAGAATCAGCAGGAAATTTTAAAAAATATCTGGAGCAATCACAACAGAAGTTTTTGTAGGAATCCTAAAGTATCCCAGCAAACATTCCTGTCGGAATCCTAGAGACTCTCCGGCAATTTCTCCAACATTCCTCCTGTAATTCCACCAGAAATTTTTCCAGGGACTCCACCAGGAAATTTTCGGGTTTGCTGCGTTGAAATGCAGGCCCTGTTCAACTTGGAGCGTTATTCTGATATAAAAAGGCAGAAGGATTTTCATCACAATGAACAATTTTGTAGAACACTCGAAAATTGTCAAAAACAATAGAAAAAGTGATAATAATAAAAAATCTATAATATAGCTAAATCAATAAAAAAAAACTATTTTAGGGGTCGTCCCAAAAAAAATAACACATAGGGTACGCGCACTGGATTTGGTCAGTATAAAAGAATTAATTTTATAAAAAATATTCAATATTTCTATGAAAACGACCAATGTGTCAAATGAAAGGTTTCAATCTATAGTTTGTGTGAAAAGTGCAAAAATCAAGCTAATATGTACTGTATTAAAAGTGGCATTGGCCGAGATAGAAGCACTGCGTCAGTTTTTGCAATATTCTCAACTGTGATTTCTATTTGGGCCAGTCACGTGTATTTCTTATGGGTGAGGTCAAATTAGTAGCACCCTGAACAAAATAATTATATGATAGCTGATTTTTTAAGGATTTTTTTTCTTGCGTTTTTAAATCAAATTCGATGCTTCTCACAACTTCAATCATCATATTATATTAGGATGTAATAGTAAAAATAAATTTAAACTTATTACGGTGTGTTTGTTTGAAACTGGCAACACTGGCTTGATAGAATAAATAAATTGATAGTAAATAAAATATTGTTAGTTGTACAGAGGAGCGTGAAGTAGGCCACACACATTTTTGAACAAAACCGTTTAAGCGTGTACCTGACATTTCTGAACATCGATGTTGATTCGACGAAACTGTGTTGCCGTTCCTCATAGACTGAGTAGATTTTTTTTGGTGTGTGACAAAAAAATTTCATTTTAAAAATCCGCACTAGATCTTTCTATTGATCCTTCCCGCGTTGTCTTTAGGGTTTTATTTCAGAATTCTTTCAGCATTCTGTCAAGGATTTGTTCAGGATTTTTTCTGGAATTCATTAGGCCGGAACAAATCTCATTTTCTTCTTTTGTCACAATACACGTTGGGTCGCTAAGGGGGAGGACAATAAATAATAAATGTATTTGACGAAGAAATAGCCAAGCAATTCGGCAAAATCTATAAACTCATCGGTTTGTTAAGAAATTTTCAGTGCAACTCTAATTTCACCTTAAAATTTTAAAATTTCTTAAATAATTTATTGGTGCCCCCCCTCAAAATGTTGAATTTCGACCAAAATTTTCCGAGGGGGCGGTGACATAAGAGAAAATTGAAATTTGTGTCAGCCTTAGGAATTCCTCCCGTAATTCTTCTTGAATTTACTCCCGGAATGCATTTTGGGACATTTTCCTATATTCCATCAGGGAATACACCCGGAGTTCCTCGCACTATTTCTTCATTGATTTTTCCCAGGTTTTCTTAAGATATTCCTTTCGCAGGATTCATTCAGAGATTCTTCCTGAGATTTCTTTAGAGGTATCTCCTTCCGACGTTCTTCAAGGTATTCCTAGAGTTTTCTCCTTGATTCTTTCAGAGATTTCTTCCAAGATTCCTTCATAGATTCTTCCCGGATTTTCTTTAGGGATATCTTCCAAAATTCCTCCAGGAATTTCTCTCGAATTCTTCCGGGATTCATTTATGATGATTTCTCCAAGAACGAATGGTTCCGACTGGAGTGCAAAGCAATTCCGGAGAAGAACGCGACGCGAGCGGTAATGTTGCAGTAAGAAACCCGGCACTTTTGTGTGAAAAACGCTGTGCCGTTCCCTAGAACCACGAAAGCTCTACCACAGGCTTAACACATCCCGCAACGGCTTCGTGTCGCGAGCCGAAATCTGCAGGGTAAAAGGTGAGAGTAAAGACTGGACTCAAAAAAAAAAATGAAACACTCAAAATAATGTATAACTTTGAATTGCGTTCACAAAAATAGCTGATTTTTTAACCAGGAATAGCATATTATGTGTAGTTAATGCTCTAAAAATTTCATCAAAATCGGTTCAGTATTGGTGCAAATATTGTCGTTACAATAAAATGTGATTTTGGAAATTTTGGGCTTGCATTTTAAAAATTGTTTAGGCTATAACTTGGTTGTTAGCTCATCAAAACGTCTGAAAATTTGACTGTAAGTTCTACAAGTAAGTTATAATAAGTGGTAAAAATTTCATTATAATCGGCTCAGTACTTTTTTTTAACAATTCAAACAAAAAAACGGAGTTTTCAAATTTTGGACACTTTTTAACATTTTAAAATCAGTGTGCATTATTTTGACTGTAGTATTGGCAACACTGTCCCGATTTTTTTGAAACTTTGACAGTGAAAAATCGTTGTGTTAATCTGTTCTCAGTAAAAATTTCAGCCATTTTGATTGATCATTTTAAAAGTAAGAGCAGTTTGAATGTCACTATACCAAAAACCGCATCTGCTTATTGTGACATAGTGCTACATATATGGCTATAACTTTTCAAAGGTCAAATCAAATTGAATGAAATTATGACACAATACATCTACATACATACTTTTTGTACAGAAAAATTTTCATTGAAATCGGTTCAGTATTTTTGGCTCCACAGTTTTAGGTAAAAAATGTGATATTTTTTAAAGTGTTTGTTTGGCCCAAGATTCTCAAATGGTAAGTCTCTTGTTTCGACGATATTTCCGCCAACACTTAACCGATTATGATGAAATTTGGCTAATTGACAAATTGAGAGATGAAATTTGTGAAAAAAATCGCGTTCTGGTGGGATTTGAACCCACGACTCCGTATTCGCTAGACCGGCGCTTTAACCAACTAAGCCACAGAACAAGTAATGATTCTGCGGAATAGAAAGCCGAACTGACTCCGAAGCCGCACCGTGAACACTCCTATTTCACAAACTCATCTCTCTTTCGGCTTAGATGCCAATGGATTACTGCACGAATTTATACTGGCCTGCTTACTCTCACACGAAATTTGCCGTTTGAGAGGTGTCGGCACCGCTCAAATGTCAAATTTTCTGTGAGAGTAAGCTGGCCAGCATAAATTCGTGCAATGGACCATCCATAGCACACTCCCGTTTGTGCCCACTAACTAAAAGTGAGAGCAAATTATTTTTTATGAAGCCGAGACTTACTCTCACACTCCGCATACCCAAATTATTCGCTCGCACTTGTAGTTAGTGAGCACAAACCGGAGTGTGTTATGGATTGGCATCTTAGCCGAAAGAGAAATGAGTTTGTGAAATAGGAGTGTTCACGGTGCGGCTTCGGAGTCAGTTTGGCTTTCTATTCCGCAGAATCATTACTTGTTCTGTGGCTTAGTTGGTTAAACCGCTGGTCTAGCGAATACGGAGTCGTGGGTTCAAATCCCACCAGAACGCGATTTTTTTCCACAAATTTCATCTCTCAATTTGTCAATTAGCAACATTTCGTGACTTTTAATTACAAGTTTTTCCAGTAAAAGGTGAGAGCCTCCTGTCGGACATACGTGAGGTAATTGGAAGCAGCACTTCTGTTAACACCTGACTGGAAAGTGGAGAAACGTAGGCACTGGAGATCGAGGCAACAGAAGGAATGACTACACCAGTGTAGCAGAGAACGGAAATGATCAAACTTCCTTGCTGAGGATAGTAAGAAATGCTATTCATCAGCTCATAACCAACATAGCAGCTTGTGAGGATGATATTGCAGCTGAACTCGTCAAGATGGTCCCAGAAAAGCTGGCCATCTGCTTGCACCGGCTGATAGTAACGATCTGGAGAACCGAACAGCTAGCGGAGTAGTTGAAGGAAGGGATAATCTGTCCTATTCACAAGAAAGGCGATCACTTGGAATGTGAGAACTTCAGAGAGATCTTCATTTTGAATGCCCTTTACAAAGTGCTATACCAGATAATCTTTCAAACGCTTGTCGTTTGTCACCTAAAACAAATGAGTTCTGGGTAAGTTATCAAACCGATTTCATCGACATACCAAATCTTCACCGTACCGTGAATTCCAGGTACCAATGCACCACCTGTTCAACAATTTCAGGCAGCATACGACAGTATCGACCACACAGAGCCATGATTCTCCTGATGCATTGCTAGAAGTATGTAAAGAGTTCGCACCAATGAGGTTAGAATGGAGCGAAGGGAGGACCCCACTGGGCTGATGCCTACAGAGTAGTCCTAGTCATGGCCAAACGACCGTCAGCATCCCCAGAACGCTCCCTCCAAGATGCTGCAGAATATCGTGGAAACGATATTCCTGCGCCACGATACAACACCATGGGCCCCCGCCCCCTATGGCCAAACCAGCCAAAGCAGTTCGGCTTCCAGAAGGGTCGATCAACGGTGCACGCTATAAGGCAGTGGTGCTCAGGCTGGAGGATACCGCGGGCCAAATTTGCAATTCGGGATCGACCTGCGGGCCGCATAAAACATCGATGCACAAAAACAACATAAAGAACAATCCAAAGCATATTTATTAAAAGTCTGAACGAGAGGTGAACCAGCGTCTGGCTGAAAGCCTCTTTAATAAAGAAAAAAAAAATCTGAACTGTTCAGAACTTGTGTAAGGGTCAAACTTTATAATCTATTGCCCTTCGTGGAGTTCAATTTAGATTTATTTATAAGTTTGGTTGAGAAAAACGTTTGAGCTTCAAATTGAAATTCAAACAAACAATTTAGAAGTTGCCCCTAGCATTGCTTTAAAAACACTTCAAGAACTTGTCAAGCAGCTTTCACAAGAATTTCTTTTGAATCGCTCCAAAAAGGTTTGCTGGATTTTCTCCTGATATTTCTTGTGGAGTTGCTCCAGAAGTTTTCGAGAAATTTCTTGAAGTTTCTTTTAGTTTTTCTAGAATTCTCTTGGAACACCTCCAAGAATTCCTCTTAGAACTGCCCTGAAGTTACTTCAGGAATTCCTCATTAATCGTTTCCAAGAATTTCGCCTAGAATAGCTTCCGCATTTTTCCGAAAATTTTCCAGGAGTTTCTTAAAGATTTTAGTAAATTCTTTCCATAAATCTCTTCTAAAGTTGATGAAATACTTTCTTATTAACTTTCTTCAAAAATTAAGTTTTTAACAATTGTTTCCGGAAGTTTCTTCAACATTATCTACTAAAGTTGCGGCATAAGTTGCTTCAAATTTATTGTTCAAATATTCCTCAGGCGTACTAGGCTTCTTTTGTGTCTTGATGTAGTTGGTCCTGGAATCTTGATGATTAACCTGGGCTTGTTAGGGGAACATCTGTAAGTAAAACTTACTTCCTGGAATCTTGTTTGTAGTTACTCCTGAAAATTCTCTTTTTGTTGCTCGAGGATTCTATTCTAAAGTTGTTTAAGAAATTTCTATTAGAGTTGCATCAGAACATTTTTCTAGGAGATGCTCCTATAGTTTCCATGCAGTATCTCCACAACTTTCTCAATGAGTTTCTTCAGGTTTATTTTCTCCAGGATGATTTAAGTTTCTCCATATATTTCGCTTGGAGTTGCTTAAAATTTTTTCCCAATAATGTTTCCTGGAGTTTCTCCAAAAATGTATCCAAAAGTTTCTCCAAAAGGGCACAGGAGACGCTGAAATGCCGAAATATTTCGGAGTTGCGATTTCGAATCTTACCAGAACGGATTGTTCTTTTTGTTTATTTATCATTTAATTTGTGTTCAACATTGTGAAAATTGATCAGCAATTTTTTTTATTTGATTTCTTAATAAATTTAACGAGTTATTTCAAATAATCGTTCAAAAATTTCGATTCGTCTTAAAGTACTCCGCGGGCCGCATCTTAAGGCTTGGAGGGCCGCATGCGGCGCGGCCCGCGGGCCGCAGGATGAGCACCACTGCTATAAGGGCTGCGAACAGAAATCCACTATAGAGCTTACTGACGTTTATTCACCTTTCTCTTTCAAACATGCAGGCGGAATAGGATTTGTTGTCATCAGGAAAGGTTTCCCGATGAAAACAAATCCTATCCCGCATGCAAGCTTGAAAGAGAGAGGTGAATAAACGTCTGCAAGCTCTATTACGCGGTCATCACGCTGGACGTGAAGAATGCGTTCAATAGCGTCAACTGGGACGCCATCGAGTGTGCCATACACCACCTAGGAGTCTCGGTTAGCTTATGCAGAATGCTGGAGAGCTACTTTCAGAATTGGGTGCTAATCTATGGCATCGAGGAATGCGAGAGGAGCTACTACATCACCGCGAGGGTACCTCCTCCCGGTACTACAGAACGCGGCGTATGATGGCGTATTCATGATCAAACTTCCACCGGGCGTAAAGCTGGTCGGATTTACCGATGGCATTACCCTTTCGGTATACGGCGAGTCGATAGAGGAAGTGGAACTGACAGTAGCTCACGCAATCGGTATAGTGGAGAACTGGATGAGGTCGAGACAGCTGGCACTCGCGCACATCAAAATGGAAGTTTGTAAGCAACCGCAAGTCTGAACAACAGACACTGGTCGCCACAGGTGGATGCATGATCAACTCTAAGTGCTCGCTGAAGCAATTGGGAGTCATGATCGCCGATAAGTTGAAATAACGAAGCCACATAGAATATGCCTGCAAAAGGGCAAGCATGGCGATAATGGCATTGTCAAAGATAATGTAAAATAGCTCGGCAATAGCCTCAAAAAAACGGGCTTGGTGATCTTGTGGCTTCTTCTTCTTCTTCTTCTTCATGGCTCTACGTCCCCACTGGGACTTGGCCTGCCTCGCTTCAACTTAGTGCTCTTTTGAGCATTTCCACAGTTATTCATTGAAGGGCTTTCTTTGCCTGCCATTGCATGAATTTGTATATTGTGAGGCAAGGACAATGATACACTGTGCCCAGGGAGTCGAGAAAATTTTCCCGACTGGAACGGGAATCGAACCCGCCGTCTCCGGATTGGCGATCCATAGCCTTAACCACTAGGCTAACTGGAGACCCCTGGTCTTGTGGCTACCGCTTCTGATTCGTATGCAGAAGGTCATGGGTTCAATCCCTGGTCCGTCCCTTTCATCCTACTTTGTACCTTTCTATCCACTTTCTTTCTCTCTTTCTCTCTCTTCTCTGCATATAAAACTCTTGTGTATTCATCTCTTTATAGCCATCGCTAGAACCAGAAACGAATTGCAAAAATTCGTTTCCCTTCCTTGCAACTTCCATAGCACAGTGTATATAACGCCTACAAGTTATGCAACCAAAGCGTGCTGTGCCGCTTGACCTAATTCACCACACAATCTATCACGAACACTATAAATAACCCCTATCCATGGATCGCATCACCGACCCAACGGGTGACTCCCAGATCTCCCGTCCTTTCCGTCTAACAAATACCCCAGTCCGTGCTGGTTGTGGGATGCAGAGGTGATCTCGGTCTTTAGTAGCAACAATCAGCACACTTTAACATTCCTTTCCCTTCCCAACTGACTATAAGAACGTGGCCGGCGCCGTTATTGATCCAAAATGCATGAGCTGCTTAAATTGCTCTTTGAGAATAAGTGGAGTGTCCCAGCCCTTTTTCATTTGGATCTCAGTGCAATTGGTACCAGCTCAGATCAATCACGGAGGAGCAACCATTGACATGTATAGTCAGATTTGATTGATTGATTGATTGAATAGCTCGGCAATAGCCTCGAGTAAGCGTCAGCTGCTTGCGGCAGTAGCGGTATCTAGGGTATTGTACCATTTGGGCAGGTGTACCTATTTTGGGCACTTGCCGCTATAACTAAGTCAATTTCAAACCGATTGATTTGAATTTTTGTTCAGAGTTAGATACTGTACGTGCCTAACTCTATACAAAATTTCAAAACAATCGGTTTGAAATTGACTTAGTTATAGCGGCAAGTGCCCAAAATAGGTACACCTGCCCAAATGGTACAAGACCCTATACTACGGTATGGCGCCGCAGCATGGTCGAAGGCGCTAGTGGACTATCGAAACGTGAAGCGTCTCGAGAGCACTCACAGGCTGATGTGCCTTACAATAGTCAGCGCATACCGCACGGTCTCAAAGGACGCGATATGTGTGCTAGCGGGCATGATGTCTAGTGACAGAGGACGAAGAGTGCTTCTAGCAACGCTGTACAAGGGACGCAAGGCGGATTGTCAGAACATCGTCGATGTTGAAATGGCAGAGGGATTGATCATCCTCCAACAAGGGTAGATGGACACACAGGCTCATACCGAGCGTGTCCAAGTGGACGAGCAGGCCACCATGGCGAGGTGAATTTTCACTTGACACAATTTCTGTCAGTCCGTGGGGTCCGTGGGTATTTCCGAGTATTTTAGCTTAAGCTAATTCTACACTCATTGCCGTGCGTTCTTTTTTTTTGGGTTTTTATTTCTGTGTATTTTAACTAAAGCCAATTCTACACTTAAATTGCCGTGGGTTCTTTAGGTGATACCTGCACAGATTCAGACACGCAGGCTCTCTCGCATGTCCGAAGTGTGTAGACTGCGACGAGACCGCGGAGCATGTGCTCTTTGAATGCCCATGTATCGTGGAGAAGAGGTCGAGTATGCAGAAGTATGCGATAGAGATATCACGCCTGACAACATTATTGAAAGGATGTGTAGTGTACGGGGGTGGACAAGTGGGAGTTCGTTACTTCCACGATTTCTCGAATCGTATTTGAACTACAGAGGAACGGGCGAGTCGAATAACAGCTAGCTGAGTAGACTTTTCCATGACAAGTGTGTTACTTGTGTACGGACACGAGACATGAACCATGCTCCAGGAGGACCTGCTAACTCTCGGAGTTTTCGATGCGTGCAAAGGCGATCTTTGGCGGCGTGCAAAAGAACGGTGTGTGGCGACAAAGAATGAACCACGACCTCGCCAAATCCAGCATCCAAAAGGTTGCCAAATCCTGAAAGATACGGTGGGATGGGCATGTTGCAAGAATGCTGGATAGCAACCCTGCGAATATTGTGCTCGCAGGAAATTTGGATGGTATAAGACGACGTGGAGCACAGCGGGCAAGGTGAGCTTAGAGTAATTTGGCGAGTGTAGGTTAGAGAAAAGCTGAAGCGAACCGAAATGTGTGGCGAAGATTTGTGGACTCAGTGTCATCTATGTAAAGATTTAAGAAATAAAGTTAATTAAATGAATGAAAATGGAGCTATTTTTTCTGCATCATTGACGTAGACGTGAAATCAAAAAAAGTTCTGTAAAGCTAAAAACTTTGGTGTTAGTCAAAACTGAAAAAAAAATGTCGCATCTATTCTCTTTGTCGCTGCTCAATACTAGTGTGTCACTAGTATCGAAATGCGGAGAGTTGACTGTGTTCAGCTGCTGAATGAGTCCAAAATTCGTTCGTCCAAACGTTCTGTCCCTTTAAATTCCCCTCTAACAATCCCGCTCAAAATTCCACCTTTCCTCCTCCTCTTCTTGGCGTAACGTCCTCACTGGGACAAAGCCTGCTTCTCAGCTTAGTGTTCTATGAGCACTTCCACAGTTTTTAACTGAGAGCTTCCTCTGCCAATGACCATTTTGCATGTGTATATCGTGTGGCAGGCACGAAGATACTCTATGTCCAAGGAAGTCAAGGAAATTTCCTTTACGAAAAGATCCTGGACCGACCGGGAATCGAACCCGTCACCCTCAGCATGGTCATGCTGAATACCCGTGCGTTTACCGCCTCGGCTATATGGGCCCTTTCCTTCCACGAAAATCAACAAGTCAACGACACTTCAACCAAACGGCGGCAGCGCAACACTGCCCCAGCATATGAAGGAATATCCGATTACCATCGTATCGTCGTTGGTCGTCCATCGTTGTCCCTTCTCGGCAAGCACAATAAGAAACGATGACGACCACGATGCCGCTGATGATAATGATGACGGTGACGATGCAAATGTGATGAGGTTCTCTAGAATACACTTTATTTCCCCCCATCTTCAAACGCCTAGGATCGGGCGGATAGAACAAACCGCAACGCAACCTTTTTTCGTCTTTGTTGTTCTTACTTGCCCTTCTTTCTCTCCCTCATTCACAGCTGCAGACAATGCATTACAATTCGTTCAATTGTAAGCAAAACATCCTGGAGTACTACACCTGTACGTATGAGAACGAACGCGGCAAGCACACCACACTACTATTATTATCATCATCAGCGTTTATAATAAGTATATAAAAACTGCGTGAAAAACGTAGAGGGTTCAACAAGTCCTTCGACTTTCACACAGTCGTCGCACCTTACTCCTGTTCAAAATAATGTGACCGTCTTTAGGAAGTGATAGTTTATGGGTGTTTGATAAACGAAGTTTTGAATTGCGAAAAAAAAATTCCACGCGCTCCAATGGAAATCAACCCCTTGACTCCCAATTCGCTAAACGGGTGCTTCTTTCAAGCAAGCTACGGAGCCACTTGATCATCTCTGCTCCCTGAAGACACAGAACTGAGCTCTATTCAGTTCAGTGGAATCGAGTTCTGTTCTGCGTCTGTAGGATACTGTAGAATGCTACCTTCTCGTTTGGTGGCTTATTGTTAATTAGTTCAATTTGATTAAGTTGGTAATCTGCCAAGTATGCCGGCCTTCGCTTTTGTCTGCGGTTCTCGGGAAACGATTCTTCATTGACTCTCTTGGGGGTTACCGAAAGTGCATCTTCATTTTTTTCTTCCTCTGTAAATATGAACTCATTATTATGTATATAAGTACCATTATTATTATTTTGAAAAGAATCCAAATAGGGAATACCGAAATTAGATTTATCCTCGGATATTGAACCTTGAGTTTTCAATGGATTTCGACATGCTGTTTTTTGGCATGGTTTACATGTCGATTTGACAATACTCCCGTTTCTAAGTTTTTCAAATGTAACCTTGTTCCCTCTCGTTTGATGACCTCATGTTCTTGAGCGTTGAATGTGGGAGTTAATTTGTTTTTCCTTAATACATTTTTCACTAGTACAAGATCTCCAACGTCAATATTACAACTTGTTGCTCGTCGTTTCGTATCTGCATATTTCCTTCCCTTTTCCTTTGCTTGTTTGTCATTATCTTTCTTCGAATTTCGACTGTTGGTGATTATGTTGGAAGGGGAATGGCGTTCAGTCTTTGGAGGAATAACTCAAAAACGGATTCTTAAGCTTTCATCCGACGTTTCGGTCGCTATATTGCGCCTTCTTCTGGGAATCTGTGGACAATGGTTCGATTTATGTTGTGTTTATGTTTGTGTTTATGCTACTCACTAACTATGCTCCGTTTTGTCGTCAGTATGAGCCCACAGCATAGGCCACATTTGTCCCAGACGTAACGTATCGCTACAACAAGAATTCACATGAGTACCAGGCAAGCATGCTGCGCAAGTAAACTTTCCGTCTGGTTTTACTTACTCTGCCGCCGCCGGCGGATGGATGGGATAAATTATCCGAAAAATATCCGAAAAAACTATCCGGGTCGCAGAACAGCGATGCAGTTGCCCGTTTTGGCGCCACTTTTACTCTGTTTGTGTTAACTCTTGTTGTACCGATTCGTTTGCCTGTTGGACGACCTGGCTTCGTGTATTGTTTTTTAAAGTGTGTAGTACGCCGGCGTACGTATTGCTCAGATTGTCTGTATCGGTGCGCTTGTTCACTGTGTTCGGTGTGTTTGTAATATGACATGTTTCTAGTATGTGTAAGTTTTGCTTCTTAAGACCAGCATCCACGATTCGTGTACGATCGAAAGCGAAGACATGGCGGTTGGCAGCCGAGTGATCTAGCAGCGCTGTTCGTTCTCGTAGCTGCGCTACCTCCACGTCCTCCGTCGTCTTCCCTTGGTCCCACATGTTTTCCAGCCGATTGGAACAGGAGCGGTGACTGGAGATCCTCGTTTTTAGTTTGTTTGATGTCATGCCTACGTAGCACGCGGAGCAGTTGGCACATGGGATGTGCATAGTTAGTGAGTAGCATAAACACAAACATAAACACAACATAAATCGAACCATTGTCCACAGATTCCCAGAAGAAGGCGCAATATAGCGACCGAAACGTCGGATGAAAGCTTAAGAATCCGTTTTTGAGTTATTCCTCCAAAGACTGAACGCCATTCCCCTTCCAACATTTGTCATTATCTATTGCCTTTTCTATATCAACATTTCTCGTTGTTCCGGGTATTCTGTCTCTTATATTCCAGCCAAACATGAGTTCTGATGGGGTGTAATTGGTTACTGCATGTGGGGTACTGCGATAGGCATGTAGATAATTTAGTAAATCAGTTTTCCAATCACGACTCATTGAAACGCTAATCCTTATAGTTTTCAGTAATGTTCTGTTCTGTCTTTCCACTAAACCATTTTGAAACGGTGCATATGGTACTGTGTGGTTCAAACTTATTCCATTGGATTTACAGAACAGTGAAAATTCCTCTGATGAGGAAGGTTGACCATTGTCGCAGACAATTTGATGAGGATAGCCGAACCTAACAATTTTCTTTTTAATAATATATCTTGTGAATGCAAACATTAAAGAAACAAACCTGGCAAAAACTTCTCTTAGTTTCATCACAGTGTTCTTTGCCGTCATCGATTGAATCAGGATAGTTTCTACATATCGGGAAAAGTAATCAGTAACAACGAGTAGATGTTGACCCGAAACAACTTCTGTGTAATCAATAGCAATCTTTTTCCATGGTCCATCCGGCATTATACTTCTTGTAATAGGGGCAACATTGGGCTCAGAAACTAGAATACATTCTGAGCAGCTATGAACAAAATCCTCCACCATTTGGTCCATCCGAGTCCACCACACTTTTAATCTCAAACGACGTTTCATAGATGACATTCCGAGATGTGGATCATGGGCTAACTTCAAAACTTGGTTTTGCAAACTTCTTGGAATGACAATACGTTGATCTTTCATTAAAATATTTCCATCTGTTGTGAGACTTTCAGCTAACTTTTTATATCTTTATAACGTTTTTGGCCAACGTTTTGAGTTGTATGGGAGCCATCTGATAATTTCCTGCAATTCTTCATCGGTCTTAGTAGCTGATATGATTTCATCCATTGTCAAAGCATTTGGGCAAACATCGCTAGCTACTACTCGAATTATTCTTTCTGATTCTTCATCATAACTTTCGCCCATATTTGGAGTTGATTGACATAAGCGTGACAATGGATCTGCTATATTGTTTTTCCCTGGCCTGTACATTACTTTATAGTTGTATGCCATTAGTCGTAACTTCCAACGTTCTATTCTGGGGGATGTTTTCAATCTTTCTCCAAAAATTGCGAGTAAAGGCTTATGATCGGTAATAAGCCAGAAAAATTTCCCATACAAATAGTAATAAAACTTCTCGCAGGCCCATACTAACGCCAAAGCCTCTCGTTCGGTCTGAGCGTATTTTTGTTCCGTTAGCGTAAGAGTTTTAGAAGCGTAACAAATAATGCGATACTTTCCACACTTTCCACGTTGCACTAGTACAGCACCTAATCCAACAGGACTACCATCTGCTATAACATAAGTATCGTCAGTAGAATCGTAGAATCCCAATGTTTCTTCTTGAAGAAGAATGGCTTTTAGTTGCTCAAATCGTTCTTGATGGATGGATTCCCATACAAAGGGCGTTCCCTTCCGAGTGAGTAAATTTAGAGGGTGCGTCAAAGTTGCAAGGTTAGGAATAAATCGATGAACGAAGTTAATTAATCTGAGAAAACTTCGTACTTCTTCAGCTGACTTGGGTGGTTGCATCCTTTCAATAGCGTCTAATTTCGAACGTGAAACAGTAATTCCTTTCTCAGTGATGAAATATCCTAGAAATTCAAGTTCCTTGACATTTGCCTCTACTGAGTTAAAAGAACATTATATTGTTCTAGCCGGTCATACACCATTTTGGTCCTAACAGTCAATTCCTCCGCATTTTTAGCAGGAATCAGGATATCATCGATAAATACGATCAACCAAGGAAAGTCAGCAAAAATGACATCCATTACTTTTTGAAATAGTTCTGGTGCCGCAGATAAACCGAACATCAATCTCTTATATCGCATTAATCCCAGAGGGGATATGAAGGTGGTAATGTAACGGCATTCTTCACGAAGCATAACTTGATGAAAAGCCTGCTTTATGTCAAGTTTAGTGAACACTTTGTTTCCGCCTATTTTCTTGGTTATTTGTTCGAGTGTAGGTAGTGGATGGATTTCTCTGACAATAGCCTTATTTGCCTCTCGAAGGTCAACAATGATGCGGACTTCATTTGTGCTCTTCCGCTTCACAAGTATAGGTGAAACCCACTCAGAAGCTTCATTGACACGTTCAATTATATCGTGTTCCAATAATTCTTTTAGCTTTTTCAAAGTTAGTTCCTCAAGAGGAAAAGGGATACGACGTAAACTTTGACGAACCGGAGGTACAGTTTTGTCAATTTTGATGTTTGCCTCAATTCCTAATAACAACACCAATTTAATGCGGATGTTATTATTTTATTTGAACATTTAATTCAAACTCTATCTTTACTCAAATAAATAAATGGCTAATTCTTACCTTTAAGACAGGGGAAACTATTGTTGTCCACAGTGTTCAAAAACTTGACCAATCCCAGCGTAACTGCAGTACTTCCGGATAAAAGGGAGCACTTTCCACCAAGGATGACATAGAAGGTGGTGTCGATGTTCCTGTCGTTGATCTTCACGTCTGTGTCTACTTCGCCTAGGACGATCAAGGGACTGCTGGATCCGTATGCCTTGAATACGTTGGTACTTCCCTTCCGCACCGAGTATGCTGTAAATCCAATTTGTTTCAATGTCTGCCAATCATTCTCGCTCAATATGTCCTCGTCTGCACCGGTGTCAATTACAAACGGAAGTGGAACTCCTCCAACTTCTACACGTACGGTTCGCTTCGATCCAAGATGGAAAAGGTTGAAGATATCGCTGTCCATGTCCTCGTTATCGCGTTGCACAGTTGTGGCGTTCTTCCGGGTTTTAGAACCATAGCTCAGAATACAATCTTCCACTTTTCAATCTGCAGAATCCATCCACATCAAGAAAGCCATCCTGGACACCAGGTTTCTTGAAATTATGCCGATGTCATCCAAAAATAATAGCTGCATTTTTTTAGAGGCATTCGGTGAAGAGGTCTCTTATCCTTCGGGTTCTCCATGTTTCAAATTCCTAGACGGATGCATTACTTCAGATTTATTTGAAATTCCGGGTTCTAATTAGAAAATTGTTTCTAATGTAGACTTCATCCCTGGGAATTTCTACCTAAGTACCCAAGTAACAATTTTAATTTTATCAAAGTTTTTTAGCGATTCAAAAATCCTAAACATAAAACCATTGATGCCGACTTGGAAATGCTCTCGAGTTCTTGTATGTCTCAATAAGCCCACGTTCTGGCTAGTTGGCCCAGTCTTATTAGGGTCTACAGGACTTCGTATGCAAACCGGCTTAGGCGGGTTGTATCATAGTTTTATCAATCTTCTATATAAAACCATCTTCTGACTTGTCAAATAATTGTTTTGATTATTTTTCACTCTCAATGTTCGATCGTCAGAATAAATTATGCTTGGTTGTTTATCCAGCCATTAATTGGAAAGATGCAGATATTGAATTCAGATTTGTTTTCCTATTTAATACGTGTCAGGAGACATGCCACGGAAAATTTGTGGTGAATGTGACTGTGATAATGACAAAAACTAAGTGCGCCACACAAACTATGCATTATTTGGAAGTTAAATGCATTAAATTTACTCGGTGGAATTGGGTGCAAACAAGGTTTTTTCAACACAGCGGAGTTTAAAAGAGATTATGTAATTTTTCTGACAAAATCAAATAGCGGAAACGTGTTGTATGGTTTAATTAAATCTTAAGCTGTACGTGAAATCATAAAATTGAGTAATAATTTGTCTGTATTTACATGAATTATCCCGGCTAGGCGACATATTTTTCTGATAAAACTCTGTGTTCCTGATGATTCCTCCAATAGGGCTAACCCTCCTGAGGTAGTCATAACTGAGCTCATGATAGAACTAGCGGTTTTATCACAGCATTTTTTTGGTTTATGTTACGGCCACGAAATCTTTTGTTGGTTTTATGCATTGCCTCACAGTTTTGTGTATTTGTTTACAAAAAAAAATCTCTCCGACAACAACCGCAAATGCAAGTTTTATTGAAATGGTATTTAATAAGTGATAAAACCAATTCATGTCTACTTGCAAGTCTTTAATTGAAGATGTTCATAGCAGAAGGTATATGATAGTTTTATGGAACGCCAAAGGTTCAAAATAAAAAACTACCACATAAAACTAATTTAGAACAACTAGCTTTTTGACATGCTCGTATAAAACCAGGATAAAACATGAATAAACCTTCAAGGCATGCTGATTGTTACTTGGGTAACCATCATCTCGATAATTAAACAAAGAGAAGACATCCCTAAAAAAACCAGAATCCAATTCCTATCTAGGAAACACCTTGGGGTCCGTATTCCATGTATCATCTCCGTTTTTACCTACCATGGGCCAAGCCATTCCGAGTCTCCGATTTGATTTCCTTCAATCGCCAAAATGTAGAATGCTACCTTCTCGTTTGGTGGTTAGAACAATAATGAATTTATTTGTGCCTTAATTTGTCAGTTACAAAATGCAAGGCTTACTACGATGCTACAGATACGGATTTGGTCAAGTGGCTCCGTAGCTTAGAGGAAAGAAGCAACCGTCTAGCAAATTGGTACTCGTAGGTTTGATTCCCACCGGAGCACGTTGATTTCTTTTCGAAATTCAAATCTCAATTTGTTCATCAAAAATGTGTTTCTGTTGTGAGCATGAATATCTTAGCAATTGGACGTTGAAATTTCCACTTGACTTGGTTACCCTAAGCAAAAAACCGAGAAACTGACAAGAATAAATTTGTCATAACGCTTTGGTTATAATGACTACTATTTATGAAAAGATGACAAATATTTATGATATTCATTGTTATTGTCATGATATCATGACTTGTAGTCATAATATCATACACTAGTATATTTTATGATTTTATTAATTTTTCGTCATAAATTTGGCAACGGATTTTTTCGTGATATTTTGAACATTCTGATTTAGTCTGTAATGTACAATGGAACCTCGTTTTATATCATGGGCTGGGAGTGCATAAATTAAAACATGGCACAAAAGAGGGAGTTTTTTTTCATAAATCACGGCAGCAGTTTAAATGAGTAAACTTAATTCTCGAGAAAAGGTTTTGCTCCTGGGGGTTTGAGATGAAGCTAAGAAGGCTTCCTGGGGTTTCAGGATATTTCAAGGGCGTTTGGGGGGTTCCAGGGGGATTTAAGAGAGCTTAAAGTGGTTTCCAGGAATTTTAGGTGCATTTCAAAATCATTCCAAGTGGGTTATAGAGGGGTGTTCGTGCTGAAACCTCCCGGTACCTCCTGAAACTCTGAGGTTCACTTGAAACTCCCCTGACACCGCATGAAAACACCTGAAACTCTCCTGATTCCCTTTCGTACGCCCCTCAGACACTTTCGTACGCCTCTAATATTCCCTTAAACATTATCGCCTGGGACACCTTGAAATCCCGCTGAGACTTCCTGGAACCCCCCTGAAATGCCCCGGAAACCTACTAAATCGTCCCAAGATTCCATGAAACGCCCCTGATGCCCCCTGCTATGCATCTACGCAACCCTTAGAACATTCCTCAGGACTTCTGGAAGAACTTAAAATGTCATATCTAGATTCAATCACCTGCAGCCCATTTCAGAAGCTGAACCTGAAAATATGGTATATGAATAACTTGTGCGGCTAGACCAATCCGACCAGAAAGTCTGAACTGAATCTAGATACAGTAGACGTTCGATAACTGCAACATGTTTACGTTTCACTTAGCGCACCAAATTCCGATAACTGCAACGCTTGACAGTGTCAACAAACCATCAACTGACGTAAAATGAACGTGAACTTCATCCAACTGTTCATTTGGGCTGACATGGCGCACCATTCTGACATTTGGCGGTGCAATAACTGCAAATTTGTTGCACTTACCAGACTTGCACTTAAAAATCATTGCAGTTAAACCGTTTGCACCGACCGAACGTCTACTGTATGTCGAAATGACTTTTTCAGCACTGTCTGCTGGAACCCCTCTAAAACGCCTCTTAGACCATCTCAAACGTCCCTGAGATCTCCTACTACCCCCTGATACGCCACTAGACTCTCTAAAACGCATCTAAGGCATCCTGTAATCCCCTTACTTTTAAAAAAATATTTTTGAGACCTCCTGGAGCCCCCTGAAACTGCTTCACCTGAGATCCTCTGTATAGCCTCTAAGGCTCCCTAAAACTCCCCTCAGGCCCCTTGGAACCCCATTGGAAGCCCGTCTGAGACCTCATGACACACCTTTAAATCCCTGAAACCTACTGAGATCCTCTGAATAGCCTCCAAGATCCCCCTAAAACTCCCCTTGGGCTTCCTGCAACTCCCCTGCAGTCTTTCTTTGCTTTTCTTGATAAACGTCTCCCGGCCATCGTTGCTTTAGTCAGTAGTATACCTCTCTTTATGCCATTGGCTGGGGGTGCATAAATTAAAAATGGGCATAAAAGTAGAGAATGGTGTGCATAAAATTTGATTTTACTAAAAGGCTTCTACTAAAAGAATCCAGTTCACAAGAACAGATCTTGCTCCATTTAAGATAAGATGGGCTAAGGGAGTTTCCAGGAAATTCCCAGATACCGACCCCACCAGAGAGGGTTCTAAGAAGCTTCAGGGGCGTTTCAGGGGGATTGTATCGGGAAATTTCAGGACCCTTTGAAGGGCGTTCCATCAGGTTTCGTTGGCATTTGAATGGGATTACGGGAATTTCAGGGACGTTTTAAGGGGCTTTGAGGGTAATTCAAGGGGGTCTCTGGAGCCTTTGAGGCGCGTTTCAGGGATTTCAGGTGCGCTTCAAGGCATTTCGGAGGCATTTCAAAAAGTTTAAAAAGGGCTTCAAGAACGCTCTAAGGGCGTGCTTAGGGGCTTAATAGCGTTTGATAGCATTTCGTAGGAATTTCAAGGGGTTTTCAGGTGTGTTTTTGTTTTTGTTTTGTGTTGTTCAGGGGCCTTTCGAAGGCGTTCCAAGGGGTTTCAACGATATTTTAAATTGAATATAATGATTAAAAAAGCATTTCAATGGAATTCTACAGGTTTTAGGAGTGTTTCAAGGGGTTCGAGGGTTTTTTATGTAAAGATTTCCTTGAAAATCATCTGAAATTTCCTGAAATGCCTTTTAATTCCCTAAAACCTCCTAGAACCCGACGTAATGCACCTGAGACCCTCAGAAACCCCCGAAAGGGCTGAGTAATACCTCTGAAACCAACTGAAAATGCTCTGAAACTTCCTGAAATGCCTCTGAACCAGAGACTCTTCGAAACCCCAGAAAACGCCTGCGTAACGCCTCTGAGATCCACCAAAATGCCCATCGAAAGTACTCCTAAAACGCCACTAGAGCGCCCCAGAAACCTCGAGTGTCAAGTGTGAGTGTTACACCTTCTAGCTGGCGTGCGAAGTAGACGAGGCATTCACCCATCGATTCAGGAGAATTCAACCAAAACCATCACCCTCCTGCAAATACATAAATCGTTGTTCAAACAATCAAAGCTCTATTTAGGCTGGGACCGCATTCACAGTCAGAATTCGTTGGAGGGAGGTAAATACCTTACAACCACCGCGATTTTTCGGCTGCCTTACATCCGATAGAGCTAATTTTTTGTGAAGTTGAGGCATATCGTAAACTAATCACCTTCCAAAAATTAACTGAATTGGTTGAAAGATAACAAAGACAACCGTAATGGCTCGTAAAGTACCACCCACCGTGTATAACGTATCCTGACTGTACATGAATGTATTTCGAGGACGCAGAAGAACGAAAGGCTAGGAGAATTAGAGGGGAGTCGTACGGGTTTCGAAGGGCCTTCAAAGAAAATTTAGAGGTGTTACCGCAGTGGACTGCAGTAGCGTTTTCGGGATGTTTCAGACGGTCTCAAGGAGTTTCGGGGGGTTTTCAGAGGCGTTACAGGTGCACTACCTGAGGTCCGAGGCGGTTTCAGGAAGTTTCAGAGAATGTGCAGAGGGCTCTGGAGGCGCTACACGAGGTTTCGGAAGGTCTCAGGGGTGCATTACATGAGATACGAGGGCATGAGTTGCAAAGACTTTTCAGGTGGTTCCGTAGGCATCACTGGGGTATTTTTAGGTGCTGTGGAGGGTCTCCAGTGCGTCACAGGGGGTCCGCGGGGGGGGGCGGTTTCGCAACCATGTCAGCATGATTCAGAGGAGTTTCATGGGGTTCCATATGCGTTTTCGGGCAACTCAGAAGGTCTAAGGTGTGTTACAGGGGGGCAAGAGGGTTTAAGGAGTTTTTGAAGCCGTTTCGGAATATTTCAGAGGATTTTTAGAGAGTTTCTGAGGCATATTTGGGGATTCTGGTGGATCTCAGGGGGTTTTAGGAAGTTTAATGGAGCTTACAAAGCGTTTCAAAGAAGCTAGACGAGAGGATAGGAGAGACCAACGGATCTGGAGATGTCAACAGCTTATGGGGAGTTATCCACGAAGCAGTGACAACAACAGCGCAAGAGGTGATAGGTACCTCTCAGCAACGCCAACGTAATGGTTGGTTTGACGAGGACTGCCAACGAGTGACGAACGAAAAGAATGCCGCCAGAAGTCGAATGCTAGTGGCCGGTACCCGGCAGAATAGAGAGCGGTACAGGGTTGCAAGAGCAGAAGAGAAACGAATCCACCGCAGAAAAAAAAACGGCAACATGAAGAGAGTGCTGAAGCGCAGGAAAGTATGGACAGGAACGATATGCGGAGGTTTTATGCAACTGTCAATGGCGCGCGGCACAAGACTGCGCCAGTTCCCGCCATGTGCAATGACCGGGAAGAAAATTTGCTGACAGACAAAGCAATGGTGGCAACCAGGTGGAAGGAGCGCTTCAAAGATTTGTTGAATGGTAGCAGCGAAGGAGCAGCCAGGAACAGGATTAACATAATGGATAACAGTCAACCAGTGGAACCACCAACACTGGATGAGGTTAAAAAGGCCCTTAAGGAGCTGAAAAACAGCAAGGCTGCTGGGAATGACGAGATCCCGGTCGAACTTCTTAAGCACGGAAGCGAGCAGCTACATCAATCAATCCATCAGATTATTATAAAGATTTGGGAGGATGAAGAATTGCTTACCAGTTGGTTGGATGGCCTCATATGCCCAATCTACAAGAAAGGACACAGACTGGAGTGTGCCAATTACAGAGCCCTTTTAAATTCGGCGTATAAGATACTGTCACGTGTCCTGTTCGCGTGCGACCTCTTGAGGAGCCCTTCGTCGGCGAATACCAGGCTGGTTTTCGTGAGGGCCGATCAACGACGGATCATATGTTTATCCTGCGGATGATCCTAGATAAATTTCGGGAATATAACTTGCTGACTCATCATCTGTTCATTGATTTTTAAGCAGCGTACGATTCAGTGAAAAGAAATGAGCTTTGGCAGATAATGTCAGATCATGGTTTTCCGGTGAAACTAATTTAGACTGATACGCGCAACGCTGGATGGATCAAAATCAACTATTCGGATCGCGGACGAAGTATCTACGTCGTTTGTGACCTTGGATGGAGTGAAGCAGGGGGATGCTCTTTCAAATTTATTGTTCAACATTGCACTCTAAGGAGCGATTAGGAGGTCAGGCATGCAGAGGAATGGCTCTATCATCACACGGTCGCACATGCTCCTTTGTTTTGACGATATTGATCTCATCGGCATCGATCGTAGGGCAGTGGAGGAAGCTTATGCTCCTCTGAAGAGAGAGACAGCGAGGATAGGCTTGACGATTAACTCTACCAAGACGAAGTACATGATAGCGGGTAGAGACAGAAGCAGGCCTAGTGGTGTTAGTGCTGAGGTAGTGATTGATGGGGAAGTGTTTGAAGTTGTTGAAGAATTTGTTTATCTTGGAACACTTGTGATATGTGAAAATGACGTTTCCCGTGAAGTGGAAAAGCGTATTGCAGCTGCGAATAGGGCCTTTTACGGATTGCGTAGCCAGCTTAGGTCCCATAACTTGCAAACGCAAACAAAATTCGCTCTGTATAAGACGCTGATTCTTCCGGTTGCCCTCTACGGTCACGAAGCGTGGACGTTAAAGGAGGTAGACCGAAAAGCTTTTGGAGTTTTTGAGCGCAAAGTGCTGCGGACAATTCTCGGTGGGAAACAAGAAAATGGAGTGTGGCGCAGACGCATGAATCACGAGTTGTACCAAGTATACGAAGATGCGAATATTGTGAAACGTGTAAAATACGGCAGACTTCAGTGGGCTGGACATGTAGTGCGAATGTCGGAAGAAAGAATAGCGAAAACAATATTCAGCAGAGAACCCGGTAGAGGTAGGCGACTTCGTGGCCGCGAACTCGCTGGCTGCACGCGGTTGAAGAAGATCTACGATCCCTACACGTTCGGGAAAACTGGAGGAACATCGCCCAAGACCGACGAAGATGGTGCTCTACTATACGCTCGGCGTTGGAGTAAAGTTACTTTGTAGCATATTCTTGTTTATCGACCGTATTCTATTATTAACTTGATGATTTTGTGGCTATATCGGTCTCTTTCTACTCATAGTATAAGGGAGTAGAGATCAAAGTGGATAATGAAATGATAGATATGATAGAATTCGCTAGGTAGCGAACAAGTGTGAAAATTTATAGAAGGTGAAATTAGGCAAGTAGGCCATGTATTGAACGAATACATCGAATGCGTGAAACTTCTGCCGTGCGACCTGTGCTTTTAAACAGATCGGCTTGGTTGGTAGTTCATACCTGAAACTTTTGCCAGTCTTGGTAAGGTGGTATGAACTACCAACCAAGCCGATCTGTTTAAAAGCACAGGTCGCACGGCAGAAGTTTCACGCATTCGATGTATTCGTTCAATACATGGCCTACTTGCCTAATTTCACCTTCTATATATATAAAAAAAATCACACTTGTTCGCTACCTAGCGAATTCTATCATATCTATCATTTCATTATCCACTTTGATCTCTACTCCCTTATACTATGAGTAGAAAGAGACCGATATAGCCACAAAATAATCAAGTTACTTTGAAGCCAACAAGGTATCAAGGTAGATAACTTTTGACATCAACCTGCGGCAACCAAGCGAAGTCATCTTTCTGGCTGACGGAAACCATCCGAAAGACTGTAAGCACGAGTGGCATCGGAAGCTGTAGGACACCGTGATCTCAACGCCATCGTCCAAATGTAGTAACGGAGTAACTACATATGTAGTAACGAATTGAAGATCCGTCGACGAAGCCTTAACTTGGTTGAGATAAGTAGGTACCCGTGCCCGCACGGAAAGCATGCTACTGGATGGAAGCGGTGACCATGGCGGTGTACCAGTAGAATACTGCCATATCTAAATCCTTTCAAACGCGAGTTTGGCACAATTAAAAGACAGACATTAACCATCTCCAAGTGTTCAGTCTACGAGCATGAATGCACATTACTTAGCAGAAGAGAAAAACGCTCCACTTGACAACTCAGAAGCTGATGTACTGCGGGTGTTGTCCAGAATACGACGCTGAAGCCTAGTGTAGTAAGTGCACTAGTGAATGAGGACACCAGTCCCGATCAAAGCTGCCTTCCAGGTCTTCTTGTACCATCCGGATTTCTTGTGAACACCAGCTTTTCAGGGTTGTTGCCCGGCATTCTTACAACATGTCCGACCCATCGTATATTTCCAGCTTTTGCAACCTTCCGGATGCTAGGTTCGCCGTAGAGTGCAGCGAGCTCGTGGTTCATTCTTCCCCGCCACCTTCAAGGGCGATAATGAACAGCAGACATGAGAGTCCATCACCGTGTCACAGTTCTCGCCGAAATTCGAACGATCTTGAGAGATCTCTCGAAACTCTTACGCAGTTTTTTACGTCGTCAATCGTCGCTTTAATCAGTCTAGAGAGCTTCCCGAAAAAGCCGTACTCGTCCATGATTCTCATAGCTCTGTGCGGTCGGTACTGTCGTATGCCGCCTTGAAATCGATGACTAGGTGATGCGTTGGGACCTGGTATTCGCGGCATTTTTGGAGGATTTGCCGCACGGTGAAGACCTGATCCGTTGTCGAGCGGTCATCGACGAAGCCGGCTTGATAACTTCCCAAAAACTCATAACTCATTAACTTTGGGTGAAAGACGACGGAAGATGACCTGGGATAGCACTTTGGTGGCATTCAGAATTGTGATCACTCGGAAGTTTTCACATTCCAACTCCGGGAGTAGCTCGGTCTTCCAGATCCGGACTGTTAACCAGTGCAGGCAGGGCAGGTTACCAACTTTCCCGGGCTCACCTTGATGAATTCCTTAACATCCCTCAACGTAGGAGTTTGCTCGTTGTTGCCCCCTGTTTTACTGACGTAGTCATTTCTCTCGCTGCCTTGGTTCTCCGCATGTCTGCGCTGCCCGCACCATTCAGTTGTTCGTCGTAGCGCTGCTTCCACCTTTCGGTCACCTCATGTCCGTCCGTCAAGATGCTCCTGTCCTTATCGCTGCACATTACGGCTCGCGGCAATAAGCCTTTGCTGGATGCATTGTGCTTCTGGTAGAACGTTCGTGTTTTTTGTGAATGGCATAGCAGTTCCATTTGCTCGCACTTTGCTTCTTCCAGGCGGCGCTTTTCTCCCGGACAAGTTGGGTCTGCTGTTTCCGCATTATTTAATATCGTTCCATGTTGTGCCGAGTTCCGTGTTGTAGCATGATACGAAACAAGGGCGAAGGAGTCCCAAACGTGGGAGCAAGTAGATGTACAAGAAGAAATAGAAGGAAAACAGAGGAGAAACCGCACTGATGGCTCCGGCTGAGGATGTCGCAAGTTCTGGAGCATCTCCGATCGGTGTGGTGGAGGATGATCAATTTGTCCCCTAATTCCGGTTTCAGTGTAGTTTTACTATATGGTTGGGTTCGGGTTTACGAAGTATGTTGTCATTGTTGAAGTTGACTGGGTTCATATGTCAATCTTCACAAAGGGAGTTCAGGGATAATTGTAGCTCGACTCCTGGAAAAGTTCTAGTAGAACTTAACTCTAATTCAGTTTCAGTTGTGACGTAATATCTGAAAAATACAAGGATCATCAATAAAACTCACAAAGTAACCATACCATTACGAAAAACAGTGTAATTATGTGTAAATATACTGAAGGAATGCGCGCCGAACAGCCACTTGTTCAGCACTCGCGTGCGCGCGAACAATCCACCCGGCCGGCGATGATCGTTCCAACGGACTTTTGCGTCCTACATAGTTCCACCGCGCATACGTTATCCTTGCCGAGGAGCAGAGAGGTTCCTCGCCTAACACACTCAAGTCTCCTGCGGCTCATCGAAGTCGCCTTTTTCCTTACCGTTAAGTCTCCTACGCACACACCACCGTCGCATAGCGTTGCATTGTGGTGGAAGGAAAAAGCCGCTCAACTGTGTTGGTGCGGCGAGAGGAGCACTACTGTTGTAGGTGCGATCCAAGTTACCTGCGCCATTTTAGCGGCTCTCCCCGGCTACTCGATCGCTCGCTCAGCTCGGCGCACTTCAGTCTGTCTGTGTAGTAAGCGTGGTGTGGAGGTGTTCCGCGCAAAGGTTCGGGGTTCGCCGCGACCGACCGCCGTCTCAGTCAGTCTCGTTCGCTTCGCTCGTTCCGCTTGGTGCGTTTTCGGTACTTGCTCTCCGCTGGCTGGCTGGCTGGCCCTGGATGGCTGGCAGGTCTTCCACTCAGAAGATCCAGTCGAGCAACTGTGAAATAAAACAGTGAAGTGCGGTGGAGTGTTTTCTGGGGATTTGACTCAAGTGAATATGGAGTGATTTTCAGTGGGGTTCGGTAGAATGGAACGTGTGAACCTTGAAATGTACACTTTTGAGGATTCTGAAGGCGATGGGAGATATCGCTTTGGAGCGGACAAATTCGCACGGGAGGATCAACGAGCAGCAGAAGCACCAGTAACCTGATGAACAAGGAAGCCATTTCCGAGCAGAGTATACCCCGAGTGTGGTCTGAAATTTGCATATGGCAGTCGTTGACTGCCAGCCCCCCAGAGCCTAGAAAGGTTTAGTAAATGTTACATTTGTCTATTGCTAACTATTGCTAACAAATTCGGACTAATAACTATTCTATGACTACAATTCAATGATCGTAAAACAAAAACTATATGAATCCAAGTAACCATCGGCAACGAAAGAAGCGCGATCCTTTCCTTTATGACATGCCGTCGCCACCGCCGTGCGTCGTCGTCAGTTCGCCTAGTTGCTGCTCAGAGTCGAGTCGGTGGCGGTCGGTGGTGATCGCTCGGTTCTTGCGGCTCGCCTGCTTGGATGAATCAACAGGTCAGCCACAAGTTCAAGGTCCAGCCAGAGCCAATCCACTCTAAATAGCACTGCGGCTGCCACCGCCACCGCACACACTCTGCACAGCACTATGCGCAGCAACAGCGTCGTCGTCGTCGTCGTCGTCATCGTCATGATCGTAGTAGTCGTCGCCGTTGTCGCCGCTTTTTTGCCTTTTGCCTTTCCACATCCTCTCTGGTAGCGCACGTCCATTGTGTTTTATAGTTCACAGTGGTTCGGAAAGGATTTCTAGTGCTCATTGGAAGTTGATTTTTGAATAAATAAAATAAGAAAATAGATAGTCAGCATTTTTATAACACGTGCCCACCGTAATTTGCCATTCGTCTTTCAACCTATACAATTTATTTTTGGAGGATGAATAGTTGAGGTCATCCGTTGTTTCGATCCAAAATTCGTCCGCACTCGATCAGATCAAAGCTTTTCAGGTTCTTTTTGAAGTCCCAAATATGGAGATGAACCAGCCTCGGGCTGAAAATCTCCCTAATAAAGCTAATAATAAAATAACTGTGAGAAATTTGGACGCGATCGTTTATGTCGCGTTTCAAATTTATACGGGATTTTACATAGGAAAACATGGCCTTGGATGCGTCAAAAAACTTTGTTGAAGACCGCGAAGGGCACCGATGGTCATGAAAAAAGTTATAGAGTAGACATTATTATTTCTTTACATACTAAAACTGAAAAACATGCTTGCAGTTTGTAGAAGATAACTTTTTACAAGCATCATCGAATCGTTTTACGGCCTTGGACAATGTTTTTTCCTAGGTCATCCTAGGTTGTACTTTTACAGTATTGGTACAAATTGTTTCCATTTAAGCCCCATGTAAATTTCAATATTATACGCAAAATGTAGACACAACTGATCGCACACAAATTTTACAGATTTCCAGGAGCCAATGAATCCATGAAGACATTGATCTGAGAAAACGATCACAATGACCCACTCTAATGAATTGCAAGTCAGTCCCAATTGCATTTTGATCAAAATTTAGTTTGTGCCAGTTTTTGACTTTCTTCGGATGATCTTTCAGCTGCGTAAATAAAAATATATACTTTGTTCAGTAATATCTAAAAACAACACCGAGTCAGATTGTCCCATAATGAAAAGTAATCGCAAGTCAGCCCCATCATTAACTTTTGTACTTCTGTATAGCTCTACGTTCCCACTGGGACTTGGCCTGTCTCTTTTCAACTTAGTGTTCTTTGAGCACTTCCACAGTTATTTAATTATTGAAGGGCTTTCTTTGCATGCCATTGCATGAATTTATATATTGTGAGACAAGTACAATGATACACTATGCCCAGGCAGTCGAGAAAATGTTTCCGACCGGAACGGGAATCAAACCCGCCGTCTCCGGATTGGCGATCCATAACCTTAACCACTAGGCTAACTGGAGACCCAACAATGTTTTAGCCTATTTTCTATTTTTCACAATCATATGTTCATGTTTGAAATAATTTGTTAAATTTTCATGATAATCGAGTAAGTTTTCAATTTATGGCGATTTTTTGAAGTTTTACATAGAAATCGAATTTGATAACTCCAGGGTCCATTTTCTCAATGCCTACTTTTTACAGATGGGACTGACTTGCAGTACACTTGACGTAAATACTGGAACGTTGCTTCCAATTTTACATGAAAGAATTTCTAGTAAGCAAACTTGTAAACAAGCTAGTAAACAAGCTTCATACTGCCAGACAACCTGTAATCCGATGGATCCGATGGAGAATTGTGTGGAAAGCGTTTTAGGTCATTTTGTTACAGCGAATTCGATGTAACAATTTTGAACTGCGTAGGCTGTAACGACACACACAAAATCAGCTCAGATGTAAGACAACAGAGAAATTACGGTGAGCATAATCTGGATGGCACAACAGAAATTCCGACTAAACGTTTTCAACAGCAATCCTAATATGCTCAGTTAAAAAATGTTGCATCATATAACCTGTAACAAAAGGACCCCGTCATATCGCACACATTTTTCAATCAGTTTATTAATTTACAGCTTGCTCCTAGTATGAAGGTTGTATTCAATTTTCCATACAACAAAATCTATAATGTAGAGTCCAGTGAAATGAAATAGAAACTTAAATGCAGTTTTTTTTACATCAGGTTTAAGAAATTTCGCTAAAACTCAGTTATTCTTTTATCCAAGACATACAAGTCATTTAAACTTATTTATTTTAAGTTATTACATCGATTACGCTGGAACAAAATTACCTCGATCGCTTTTAACACAATTTTCAATCTGCAGTATGGAGCTTGTTTACAAGTTAGCGTGCAGGAAATAATTGTATGTAAATTTAAATTAAATTAAATAAAAAATTAAACGTTCTAATATCTACGTCACGTGTAGTTTTCAGATTTTTTCTGTATTTTCTTCATATTGCACAGTGGGAAAGTAAGCTATAAAAGCGTCAAAGAATTCTGTATCTTGAGAAAACCACTGATTATTCGGTGAACGACAGCATGTTTTTATATAATTTCTAAAAGCTCGTAGAACGGAATTCAAATGAGTTCAAGGGCCAAACGCACCTTCATCATACTTATTTTACCTAAATTCCTCAATTTTCAGAAACAGAAACAACTGTAAAGCATAAAAATTCTGAAAATAGTTCTCGAATATACTGTGGATATGAATAACAGTGTCATAACTCATCGGTTATGGCGGTTTGGAATACTTTACGAACATGACCGCTCGTGGCACTGCACAAATTTATATATAAAACAACCAGTAAAAAATTGGAAATTGAAGCCAAATGAGCATGTCAGAGTCCCTTATGACGTTTGAAATCACTTGTGTTCGATTCCCCGCACCTTTATACATTAGAAAACCATGTCGTCGTAAGTCGAATTCGTGATTTTTTAAGGAAATACATTTTTTTACGGTTTTGAGACTTTTTTCCAACTATGCATTGAACTGAGTTTTCAAAATTGGCTTAATAAAAAAGTCGAAATACCTGAAAGCTCACATAAAAAATTGATAACGTCGTCTATGATCAATACACATCAGAAAATATTCTATTTTTTATTTTTTTTTTACTAATGGCATAACATTTTCAACATGATCAGATACAGTCTACCTAGGGGCTGTCCATAAACCACGTGGTCATTAGGGGGGGGGAGGGGGGCTTTGGCCAATGACCATTTTGTATGGACAAATAAAAAATTTTGTATGGACAAATGACCACGGGGGGGGGGGTGGTTGAAAAGTCCCAAAAAAATGACCACGTGGTTTATGGACAGCCCCCTATACACAAAAATGTCCTCTACGAATATAATTTTTCATCTTCTAAAAATTATTTTACAATAAAGCTGTGATTTTGAGGGCAATTCCCGTAACTTGAAGTGGTTCGACAGTTTGCGTACAGCTTGTGAAAAAAAGTTCGTTTTGAATTTCACTTCCAAAATAAATTTCTGAAATCTACACCTTATGTGAGTTCAAGAACGTTTGAACTTCCGTTTCATTCCACTTGAAATTCTTGTATTCAACATTGTAAGCAAGTTTCATACTGCAGCCAACCTTTAATTTGAATATCCGATAGAGAACTGTGTTGAATGCGATGCAAGTTTGTTTTTGTTACACTGAACTTCATGTAACAATTTCAACTGTGTATGTAATCGTAAATTTAACTATGCATGCTTAACGTAAATTTTGATGTCCAAAAGATGCAGCTTTCCGTCTAATTTGGCCAAATTTTCGGTCACTTGGTACTCAATATTGCTGACTACGCAATGTTTTACGCCACATAGGACTAAATTTGACAAAAGTAACGGATTTTTGAGTTGGAAAGCCTGTGAATTTACATCATAAAATTGTTTTAAGATTCAGATTGTGTTGGTGTAATTGAGTGAATCAGGTAGATGTGTTGATGTAAGAGTGAGTGATACTAAATTTTTGAACACCAACGTTGGGAGTGACGTAGCTTAGAAATTTTATGTCACTCCATGGACATTTTTCCTTCAGGGATGGGCATTTGACCATGTTATTATTATTACTATATATTTAAGACACTTTACCACTTAAGTGGCATTCGTGTCTGATTTGACCATGTGTTCTAGCCAACAAGCCTAGGCTTAAGCGGCATTGATACTAATAGAAATACAATTTGACCTACCCTAATTGGGGAGGGATAGTAGGGAAAGGATTATATATATTTATCGAGAGGCCAGCGACTCACCGACGCCCTCGTAAATAGAAAGGAGTTGAGATTTTGGTTAGGGAATGGTCTGAGATTCAGTATAAATAAGTAACTCTGACAAACACACAAAATGTAGCAGATAAAATGAGATGTTCATCTACATATCTCCTGACGCAAAAATGTAAAGAAACTGTGGAAACCGTCATATCATGGCCCGGTCTCAAAAGACCGAGACACAGCAATATGGCAAAACAAACAGCACACGTGTCACAGAAGAGTCACGACAGCGCAAGTATAGATTACAGATAAGTCTCTGTGATTTACTTGAAACGCAATACTAGAACAAAGTCTAAGTAACTTCTGTGCAACCAAAACTGCCGTGACTCTTTTGTGACACGTGTTTTGCTTGGGAGGAAGGAACGGGCAATAGCGTGACCCAAGGGAGTCTCAGGGGTGATTGACCCTAGTCGTGCATTAGAATCATTATGAACCCAGACAGGAACGCTGAGCGTGCACTGCATCAGTGCGTGGGATGAACGTCAGCTGATGCACGACGAGGGTTAGGAAGGAAAATTTGAGGGAATTATGGTGAGGGAGCAAAAAAGTGTTAAAGAAGAAACAAAAAGAGAGCAAAATGAAACTTTAAGGAGATTTTGTGGTGAAGAGGTCAGAGAAAGTTTAAAATAGGTTTAAGGGGAGAAGGGATACTAAAAAGGCTTCGGTAAAGAAAGAATAAGAATAACAATAGATTGGAACATAATCCATCTACGGCAAATTGTACCCCTCCTCTTTTAAACACTGAAAGGATATAATTTACATGCTCACTAGTACCGCCTAGTGGTGGCATTATAAATCAAACTGTCAATGATCTATAAGCCCTTGACCTACCAAAAAAACTTTGTCGAAAACCCAATCTTTCTAAGAAGTCAGGATCCTCAGATACATGGGATATAAAATGTTCGTGCTCACTAGCGCCGCCAAGTGGTGAGATTTCAAATTAAACGGCAAATCATCCGTAAGTCCTTGACTTACCAAATATCTTTGCAGAAGACACCATCTTTATAAGTAGTTAGGATCCCAAGCTAAATAAGATATATATGTGGGCTTCGTGGCCGAGCGGTTAGCGGCGTCAGTCGTTTAGGTGTCTCGCAAGCCTCGGAGTGTGGGTTCGATTTCCGCTCCAGTCGGGGAAAACTTTTCGTCAAACGGAAAATTCTCCACTGGACTACTGGGTGTTTCATGTGCTGTCCGTTGTCTAATGTTAGTGAATGTTCAGTCTGTGCGGTCTCTGGCCGAAGACGGTGTAATGTCTTTTAAAAAAAAATATTCACATGCTCACTAGCACCGCCTAGTGGTGGAATTTCAAATTAAACTGAACAGCTTTGTCGAAGACACCATTTTTCTAAGTCATCGAATCCTAAGATATGAGATATAAAATCTGCATGCTCACTAACGCCACCTAGTGGAAGCATTATTCATCAACTTTATCAGCACCTAGTAGCCCATGAAACTTAGCCTAACAAGTGAAATGATGTGAATTTCATTATTCACCTTGTTGGATCATACTGTTGGAAGGAGATTCACTTAAACCGGCGGATTTTGAGTAAGTGTCTCTACTTACGGGTCCGCCACACCCCCTTTTTGGCCCTTCATACAGTGGTATATTGAATTCAGGGTGGTACTGATATTTCATCTTTACTGTTAAGTGGAACTGCAGGCCGATCAAGTCTCAAGCTAGAACGTTGGCTACCTCCATACATACATACATATTAAGTAGCCCATGAAATTTAAAACTACTTTGCCGAAGACAGTTTTTCTTCAAACAATTAGGTGTAGTACAAAGTACAACAAAAGGTTATTTTTGCATTTTCTCATCTTAATAGGCTGTTTTACCTCATGATGTAATGATTTATTACAGCACTGATTTGCGATGCGTAATGAACCATTACAGCACTGTATTCAGAGTTGATCAATTTCTTGATGCTTTCTGGACGCTGGTTTAAAATATTGTGACAACTGCACAGTATAACCTGCTATGATCAGGCTTTCTTGGCTATAAACATCAGTGTGCAGTTTGATGAAAATGTATTATTAAAAGCTATTAGCTCAATAAATCCTAAAGCGTAAGTCTATGAAATTGCAAAAAAACGTTGTACGCAACTCGGTGCAGAACTCGAATTTAACAGCACTCGTCGTAATTATCCAACGAGGCTTGCCGAGTATGTACGACTCGTGCTGTAATAGTAGTTTACACAACAAGGTGCAGAATGACGATTTTTACAGCACGAGTCGTACATTTATCCAACGAGGCTTGCCGAGTTGGATAATTACGACGAGTGCTGGAAAAATCGAGTTCTGCACCGAGTTGCGTACAACGTTTTTTGCAATTTCATAAATTACCCTTGATGATAGTTTTCAACAAAACTTTTCCATCAAACTGCACACTGATGTTCATAGCCAATGTTTAAGAAAATCTGATTATAATAGGTTATACTGTGCAATTGCCACAATTTTTCAAAACTGCGTCCAGAAAGCATCATGAAGTTGACCAAAACTGAAAACAGTGCTGTAATGGTTCATTACGCAACGCAAATCAGTGCTGTAATGAACCATTACAGCACTGTTGATTTGGTGTGGGAAAGTAGGCATTTTCCTGTCAGATTTGCGTGAGGTAAAACAGCCTATTACGATGAGAAATTGCAAAAAAATCTTTATGCAATTCAGTATCATAATTTATATTTTATCTTACTCATTTTGGTATCATAATGGCAATTTTTTCAGAACTGGTTCATTATGCAACTGAAATGAGTTGCATAATGAAAAATAGTTGTATAATGTTCATAATGCAACTCATTTGAGTTGCATTATGAACATTATGCAACTCAAATGAGTTGCTTTATGAAAAAAAATCATTGCATAAAACTTTGTATGGAACTCGTTGCAAAACTCGGAATTTTTCAGCACTCTTCGTCCAACTCGGCAAGCCTCGTTGGATAAATGTACGATTCGTGCTGAAAAATCAACTTTTTGCAACTCGTTACATAAATAACTCAGGCCAAACATTTCAATAGGTCCTATTCGCATTTGAGAGGCTCTCTTTGTTTGCTTTCTCGTTTAATTATTGCAATGTAATGGTACACTTTTCAACTATTTTTGCAGTACAAATCAAAAGACGATTGTTTTGACCATCGTTCAATGCAAGGAGATAATCATAATACAAATAAACAGCTAAGATATTAACGAAAAAGTGGGTAACCGAAGAGAGCCTCTCTTCTGCAGATAGGACCTTTAGACATGTTTGGCCTGAACTAACATAAATAACTATTATTATTGTGATGTGTTGTTCATTTCGACATATCTAGATTCAATCACCTACAACGCTACAACTCATTTCAGAAGCTGAACCTAAAAATATGATATATGAAAAACTTATGCGGCTAGACCAGTTCTACTTTCTGGTAATCTGGTCATGCCGCACAAGTTTTTCATATACCATATTCTTTGGTTTAGCTTCCGAAATGAGCTGTAGGTGATTGTATCTATATTAGCGTGGCTCAAATGACCACATTTAAAAAAGTTCGATGGGCACTCTTTTCATTTAGTTCTATATGATGCCACGATGCTCTGGTCAAATTTTCAGCTCACATTTGGGTGGTGCTAAACTCGTTTGAAGTTTGTATGGGAGTTTATATGGGAAAACATCGCTTTGCATTTTTTTTTCGTGAGGGACGCTATTTTTTTCTTAAATCACATAATCGATTATATAGAACTATGTAAAGTCTAATATGTGATGAAAAACTTTGTCGAAGACTACAAAGTAATCCGAAGCTTGTAACTTCGGCAAAGTTTTTCGGCATATCCTAGGCTATATTTCTATAAAATTGAATATGTGGTTTAAGAAAAATCAGAACTTCTCAATACAAAAATGCAAAAAACAAACGATGTTTTCCCATTTAAACTTCCACACAAACTTCAAACAACTTTAGCACCGCTCAAATGTTAACGGATTGAGCTGAAAATTTGACCAGAGCATTGTGGCGTCATATAGAACAAAATTGGAAGGGGGCCATCGAACTTTTTGACATGTGTTTATTTTTTCATACTAGCTCGAGCCACCCTAATCTACATAAATATGTCGAAATGACATTTTCAGCACTGGTTATTGTATACTGCATTTATAGAGTTCTATTTTATGATTGACCTGCCTTGCGCCTGAGGGCTACAAATGTTCACTCACTACCGAACAATCTTTTTGTTCAGCACCATTTCAAGCAAAGATGATGCCGCACCGCACAAGCTATGTTATTATTAAACCACACATGTTGCTTCAAAACTTTCTGTTCTTCAAAAATACACTACTATGGTCAAATAGGAATAACTAAAGACTCGACTTCTAGTAATAACAACGAATTTCCATATTCATCAGAAACAACACAGTTATTCGAAGCAAGTATTTAATACCAACATTTCACAAGTTTAAAGCATCATAAAAGCTCGGTTTTGAAACCCGGCTTCTATGTGGGGGCTGGTAAGTGCGCTAAAGAAAAAAAAAAGCAAAATACCTTCACTAATCACCGCACCATAATTCCCCCGTTTTTTATACTCGCTCGCTCCCGATGTTTTTCCACTCCATTCCAAGTGAAACCTCCTGGACTGGCTATATTTAGGTATGGTACGGTATGGCACGGTGAGGTATAGTTACCGGGACCGGGCGCGATGATGATCGTGTGCCATACCCCTTCATGGCGTCGATCGTCGGCAACCGATCTACAGCACAGAAGCAACAGGGGGAATCCGTGGATAGAGTGCAAACAACGACAACAACACCACCAGGAAAGTGAATCACCTATAGGTACCTATGTGTGCTATAAAGTGTAGCACACGTACGGTTTGTGAGGGATATAGAGTTTGGATTGGGTAGAAGGTAGAGGAAAAAATCACTTCTCCCCGTTCCCCGTGGAGCGTAATAGTAGAGCTCTCGGCAAGGCACCTACGAGGACGGTACCGCACGTAGAGTACGGTGCACAGTGGTTCAGAATGGCGGCTTTTTTCGATGATACATGAAGCACCTATTTCATAATTTTCTTGTTATTATTGGTGTTATGTCCATACTGGGATTGAGCTTCCCAAATAACAAAGTATATGATTACTGCTCTTAGACATTATTTTTTGAGGTTTTATGTATTGTAAAGTAGTTTTTATGCTACAAGTAACTGAATCTGCTTCCCTTTCTGTCGTTGCCAGATTCTATGTCATAGCATAGCATAGCATAGCATGAATACTTGCACAAATCTTGGATGGAGTTGCAAAGTTGAATATTTCCATTGACATTGCTGATGTCGCTACTATCTACAATGTCATAGATTCACTCAGCTCCACACACCTGGCCAAGTCCTTGCAAGCATTTATAAATCCCTTCATCAACTTAGAAAGAGCCCAGAACTGAAGAATCTTCCAATAGATGAAAGGATGTTGAAAATAGCGAATTTTCAACTTATATGCAGTTATAAAGTAAATATATTCGTCGTTACCAGATTCTATGTCATCTCTCAAAATTTGAGCTCATTTGGTTGAAAATTGAGACTGCTCAAGCCCTTTAAAGTTTGTATGGGAATTATTGTCGGGCCGCCACCAAACCGGACTTCGCATAATCAAGTCGCGACGCGACCCAACTCGCGACGTTTTTGAATCGTGTTAAAAGTAGTGCGCATCCTTCCCGTTGTTGTCAGCAACACAGCGCACTAGATGCGACACTTGTGGTCCAAGGAAATGCAATTTTTGATTGAATGTCTGTCCTGATTCCAACCGGATAGACAATACTATGGGAAAACGATGTTTTTCATTCAATTGACCATAGCATCTCCCCAAGTTCCCTAAAGAGTTAGTTGACACTTGGTACTCCTGGGCTACTCTATCAGTTACAACTTTGCCGAAGACCACATTCAAATCGGACGCCCCATTAATTAGTTATCGATTTTTATCCAGAATGAAAATCTTTGATCATGATGGTTACACTATTCGATGGGCATCACTGCAATTTGCCTTGAAACATAGTAGCCATGAACTCTGTTTGCTATCTTTGGTGCCATGTGCAGCAATGTTGCCTACTAAGAAGCTGAACGATCATTTTTAAAGTTTCTCCAGTTGGATAAAAATCGATAACTAATTAATGAGGTGACCAATTTGAACATGGTCTTCGACAAAGTTGTAGCTGATAGAGTAACCTAGGAGTACTAAAGGCCAACTAACTCTCTAGAGCACTTGGGGAAATGCTACGGTTTAATGAATGAAAAACATCGTTTTCTAATAGTAATCCCCATACAAACTTCAACTTTTGCAGCCTTAATTTTCAACCAAATGAGCTCAAACTTTGGAAGAAGGCATAGAATCTGGTTACTAAACGAATAAGCGATGTATCGCAAAAACGGTTTTTGAACCACCTTAATACCCATGTAACATTTTTTTTAGTCAAATACAGTTTAAGAGGTTCTTAGAACCATTATAAAACCAAAATAAGAGGTATAAGGTTTTATAACGACTCTTATGACAACGACTAATTGGTCATCAAAATGTAACTTGGGATAGAACCCCCCTCCCCAGTAAAATCCAACGTCATTTATGGATGGTCCCTCAGCAAACTGTCAACTTGACTTCAACTTGAGTCAAGACTTGACAGTGTCAAGTACGTATTAAAACTTAATCCTAAAACTTTTTTTTCTAAGCCGCATTTTATATGGTCGGCGTTAAGTCAGAGTGAACCACGCAATTTTTTGAGCAGGTAAAAATAAGCGAAGGAATTAGATATTTCGGAATTTTTCGACGAGTTGAGATTTTTTGAAAACTGTAGGTCTTTGATGTTGATGGGTCATTACCAGAGATGCCAGATTATTTTCATCAAAAATCTGTATCAATACAGATTTTTCTGTATCGCCGTATTTGAGGGTATAGCAGACACCGGGAATCCTAGATTTCAAAAGAAACTAACAAAAATGTACTACTTTTTGACGGTTTTAATTTTTTACCGGTATTTATTTGTCTAAAACATGTGTGAAAATGTACATAAATTCTTCAAAGTTTCAGCAGCAATTTCGAAGTTTTCATTGAATTTATTGAAAATTACTTCAAATTTTATGCTTTCTGTAGAAATCTGTATCATATTACAAAATTCTGTATTTTTCTGTACTCTGTATCTTGTCTGTATGGAAGGTCAAAAATCTGTATAATACAGAAAAATCTGTATATCTGGCATCTCTGGTCATTGCATAAAAGAACTTCAGTTTTCAGAAAATAATGCGCTTAATTTGATATCCCAAGTGCTTGCAGGACATTTCCCCAAAATCATTGAAAAACAGATGGTCCAGTCTGACTTAACGCCGACCATATCTCCTCGGTCTTGAAACTTTATAGAATTCATAAAGTTGTAATAAGGTAATTTCAAATCTTCTCTGAATTAACAGTTAAAGCATTTAAGCTAGTTTAGGAGGGTATGGTTCTCCTTGATCTTCTCTTTGGTGTAACGTCCCAACTAGCAAAAGCCTGTTTTTTCGCTTAGCGTTCTATGAGCTCTTCCACAGTTAATAACCGAGAGCTTCACCTCCCTGATAAAAAAAAATATCATAAAAATACGATAAATTTTATTGTTACAACACCATTATTTCGAAAAATATTCACCATTAAACGTATTGTAATTTACACGGCACATTCACCATCATACCTATTGTTCTATACCATTAGGCGAATGGTAAATGGCACTTTTACAATAAAAAATGGTGGTCGTTATGTATCTTTACCATAAAATTTTGAGAAAATTTTCATACACTTTTTCGCGAAAAACAATAGAATGTATTGTGTTTTATGAGACATTTTTAGGGCAATTTTCAAAAGAAAACAATATACCTTAATGTGTTTTCATTGTTCTTACAATACAAATACAATTAATTGAATGGCGTCAAATGAATCGTTGTTACAATAAAAATACAATCATATTTGTTGTTATTTGTAAGCAGTTTTCGCTTTTGAAAATCCATAGAATTTATACTTCTCTCTAACATTTATATCCAGCATTTACGAGCACTAACGGCCGCCAGAATGATATGCACATTTTATGATAAGAATCAAACACTCTGACAGGAGGAGCGACACTAGTTTTGCCAAGCCAAAAAATCTAAAAAAAACCCAGATTAATCCACCTAGTGGTGATAGTGCCTTTCTCATCGAATATGTACCCATGAACTTTCCTTCGACGTTAGCCGAAATGTTCGAAATCCTGGGAACACTTTATATAGAAAAGCAAAATTTTTAGCAAAGCCCCCATCGATTTGTGAAACTTATTGATGACATATATTCCGATGTAATTTTCAACGACGAAACAGAGCTGAACAATATCAGACCTCTCAGTTGACTGCTTGACCAGCTTAACATTATTCACAACCACAGATCACTTTACGATCTTCGACAAAGTTTTCTTTAGCATTAAAGTGTGCTATATTGTATTATCCTTGGTAACACGATTCATGTAAAAATTTACCTACTTGAGAGAAAAATGCAAAAAACGAAATTTTTCATTCAAATTTCAATCGCGATGAGAAGAGCGAGGGCTCATCCAGCCGCACCCAAATTTTGCGCAGTAATTTTAGACGCAAGAGGATATCGAAAAAAAATCGGTGTTGATGCGATCAAATTATAAATTTCCCATTAAATGTTGATCCATCCTACTATATATTAACACAGCAGGAATCTGAAATGGTGTGATTTGTTGAGCTTGCCTTAGTCACAATTTTGTTCTCTTGCATATATAAAGACTTCGACCATTTCTTCACTTTTAATCTTATCTAAAGTTTACCAGGCTATCAAAAAGCCACGATTTGAACAATCGCTAGAATTGATTTTGTTCACTTTCATTTTTCCGCTATTTGATGTGCCGCAGGCATTTGACATGCCGCATGCTCCCGGAACCAGTTTCGAATCACTACCGGTAGTTTCCGTTGTGATCTGAGGCTGTTTTGTGGCTAACCGTTCGACAAGTTATTGAAAAAGCCGCGATTTTATGTTTCACATGCATGATTTTGGTTCACTTTCATATTTAACCACTTTCAGTGGAACACCCACAACACTATTAACAGTCTTAGATGTGAACTGAGACTATTTTCTTGCTGACCGTTCATCAGATTATAAAAAAAGCCGCTATGGTTTGGTTCCATTCTATATTTTACCCCTTTTTGGGGGTTGGGGGTGGGGGATATTGTTTCTGGTGGGTAGGGGGTGATTGTGGAAATAGTTTCTAGTTCTGGAACACTACCGGTTCTCCCAAATGTGGTCTGAGACTTTCTGCTGACTAACTGTTCAGTAGGTTATTGAAAAAGCCGCGATTTGATGTGTCGCATGCATAGGTTCGGTTCACTTCTATATTTGACCACTTACGACGGAACACTCAAAATCGGTTCCCGGACACAACCTGTTGTCCCGAATATGGTCTGCGGCTATTTTCTTGCTAGCCGTTCATCAGATCCCCAAATAAATCATTTGATATATTACATGTATTGGTTTACATTTGGGACTGTTCATAAAACACGTAGACCAAAATTTGGCCATCTCAGACCCCCACTCCTCCCCCTCGTAGACTTTTGCCCATACAAAAATTTGAAAATTTGTATGGAGCGTAGACTTTGGCCAGACCCCCCTCCCCCCAAAAAGTGTACGTGGTTTAAGAACAGCCCCTTTGACCTTTTCCGGCGGCATACCCGGAATCGATTCCATAACACACTGATATGGTCTGAGTCTATTTTCTTGCCAACTATTTATCATGTTATCTGAAAAGCCGTGATTTGAGGTGTCGCATGCATGGGTTTGGTTCACTATTTTATTTGGCCACTCTCGGCGGGACACCCGGAACCGGTTCCGAAACACTACCGGTTCAGATGTGGGTTGAGATTATTTTCTTGATAACCGTTCATCACGTTATCAAAAAAGCCACGGTTTGATATGTCGAATGCATGGGTTTGATTCACTTTTATATTTGGCCACTTCCGCTGGGACACCCGGAACTGGTTTCGGAACACTACTGGTTCAGATATTGTCTGAGATTATTTTCCTGCTAACCATTCATTAAGTTATGAAAAAGCCGAGGTTTGATATGTCGCATGCATGGGTTTGATTCACTTTTATATTTAACCACTACCGGCGGGACACTCAGAACCGGTTCCGAAACACTACCGGTTCAGATATGGTTTGAGAATATTTTCTTGATAACCATTTATTAGGTTATCAAAAAAGCCGCGGTTTGATATGTCGCACGCATGGATTTGGTTCACTTTTATATTTGGCCACTTCCGGCGGGACACTCAGAACCGGTTCCGGAACACCATCGGTTCAGATATGGTTTGACACTTTTTCAATGGTAACCGTTCATCAAGTTATCGAAAATGCTGCAATTTGATGTGTCGCATGTTTGGATTTGTTGCATTTTCATGTCTGACCCCTTCCAGGGGCACCGGTCCGGAACACCTATATGGCCATAACTCCGGAACGGCTGGACCGATCCGAACCATTTTCAATAGGAAACAATGGGACCAGATTCCGCGTCGAATGAGCCATCGATCGTCAAAATCGGTTGATATTTACTATCTAAAAGTGAGGTGACCTTTTTTTGTACACATACACACACACATACATACACACACACACACATACACACACACAGACATCATCTCAACTCGTCGAGCTGAGTCGATTGGTATATGAAACTTGACCCCCCGGGGGCTCTATCAAAATTTCATTTTTGGAGTGAACATATAGCCTTTCGGTACACCTTGGTGTACGAGAAAGGCAAAAAGTTGAAAAATGCCCAAAAAAGTCGCTAAAACCCGCAAAAGTTTTGCGGGTTTTACCGGCTTTTTTTCGAATATTTTCGGCTTTTTTTGGGGTTTTTCGGGTTGGGAAAACTAGTGTCACTCCCCCCGCACTCTGATGTCTGTCTGGTAAGTATTGCTCAAGGGGAATGACATATCCTTTTCTAACCGTAATATCCGCATATATCCGTTTCTAACCGTCGTTAACCGCGTCTAACTGCTGCTCACTTAGCAGCTCGCTTAGCAACGGTTAGTGACGGTTAGAAACGGATAAATGCGGATATTCCGGTTAGAAAAGGATATGTCATTCCCCTTGGTATTGCTTGGCAGCTGTTGATAAGATCTATCTTCAATCTTTTCAAATAACTGCCAAATATGACAAGTCAGACCTCAGGTCGTATGATCTTACCATAAATTGTTCACAATTCATGTGGCCATTAGTATCTGTAAATGCTGGAGAAAATTGTTACCGAGAAATATGAATTCTTTGATTTTTCAAAGGCAAATTAACATAACATAACAACAAATATTATTGCATGTTTTTTTTAACATCGGTTCAATTGACCACATTAAACTAATTGTATTTGTATTGTTATCAATGGTAGTTTACTATTTACTAGATTCCTTTAATTTATTGGAAAACATTAGAAAAATCATTGTTCATCTTTTTCTTGTCGTAACATCCTCACTTGGCTAAACCTGCTTCAGCTAGTTTTCTATAAGTACTTCCTCAGTTATTCATTGAGAGCTTTCTTTGCCAACACGGCTTGACGTCTGTCAGTCGTTGAAGTTTTAGCGAATAACATTCGATAACCGAAACATCTACTGTACTCAAATTTAAAAAGAAAACTATAAAAAAAATATGTCAAGTGATTTTGTATTTGAGTATACAAACATGATCCAAGCAACAATAATATTTATTGTTATTCATTTGTTACGTATTGTTTTTAAGTTTAATTGAGAAATAAACTCTTTTTTGATAAAAAGTCCATGAGAACTTTGCAGGCACTTTTGCAACTATTTAAAAACAACTTAAATTAATTTTTACTGATTGTAACTTTAAATTATTATAGAACTATTGAAAAACATTCGAATCAATTAGTAACCAATAAAGCTAATGTTCAATTATTTTACGAACTATATGGGCTTGATTTGTATTGTAAAAAGTAACAATATATCTACTATGTGTTTTATTGTGAACAATAAAACCAGTCATATGTTAATAATATTTACCATGTAATGAATGGTATTTGTTTATCCGGGCTACCTGTATTTCGTGTGGCAGGCACGAAAATGCTTTATGCCAAAGGGAGCCAGAAAAATTTCTTTTACTAAAAGTTCCTGGAACGACCGGGAATTGAACCCGGCATAGTCATGCTGAATATTCACACCTTTACTGCTGTGGTTATAGCGGCCTTTCAAATACCTATTCATGGTAGCACATTGCAAGCTCAGTATTCGTACCTAATATTTATGACCCTCGAACCACATAGAAATCCATCATCACTGACCACTCCTAAGAATAATCACACAGGGAGAAACTTTTCGGCCGCATAGTACCGATCCGACTCATCCCGTGCAAACGATCGAGTTTCTTGAACAGGGCAACTAGTAGTTATGCGCCCAACAGGCAACAAGGAAAACTGCTCCTATCTTTTGCATTAATCTCGCACAAATACATAGGAATAGGCCCAAACTCCAAAACTTAACAACACAACACACGAATGTATAATTATTGGCCTCCCATGTGTATGTTATTAAGCATTTACTACTGACTTAATTCATGAAAATATACGATACCTGCCGCGCCGCGCCTGTTCGTCACCGTGCGCACCTTCCACCATCCACCACGCTTTCGCGGTGGAGATGGAACGGAGCAGGCTTTGCGATCGCGCGCGCAACTCATAGCAACCGTCGTCGTCGATGTCGTCCCCGTCTCAGCAGAGCCTACCAAACTGATGATGAGGATTGGACGAGGAGACGAGACACAGCGGGGTTATTGTCGTTTGCCGGCTTGCTTTGTTTCTTTACCATCATCAGCCAGCAAGCGGTAGTGGCGGCAGTCAGTGGACTAAAATTGTAGCCTTCTTCGATTCGATTGTGTTTGCCGTTTGCATGGAATGGAGTCAAAAAACCAAACCAACCACACACCACACCACAAAAGAGGAAGCTCTGCGCGGAGCTTCGCTCCGATCCGGAGTGCGGTCGTATCGATGTGCTTTATCGAGGCGGCGCGGCGAGAAAAAAAAATCAAAACCTTTTTGGTGGGCTTCCTTCCGTCGTCATGGTCGTCTCCGGTGGCTTCATAGCCTTCATAGGCGTTGCTGGTTATCTGTTGCCGGGCTAGGTGTTTGAAAAAATACAGGACAACTTTGTGTACTAACATCCTTTCTTAATCGTTTGTATAAAAATCGGCGTTTGTCTGATCAATTATGCACCACAAGGTAGTTGGCCCGGCAAACGTCGTACTGCTTGCCTACCCGGGTAGAGGTGAATGGCAAATCAAAAACAAAAGAATAACAAATTTTATTGTTATAACTAATTTTGTCATTCATGAGTTCTTCATGAAGAGCTTAAAACAACATGTGAATAGCATAATATGATATCATATTAAAATATGCCATTCGCTTATCATTTATCAAATTAGGAAGAATAACTACTGAATGTCTTATTTTGCTATCATAACAAATTTTGCAATTGGTGAGATATTGTTGACCTCTTACGAGTTTGATGAACCATCAACCATACTTATCAAGAACAACATAATGACAAAATTTGAATTCTGGTTATTCTAATGGTAACTTTTGATAGTTTTTTTTATTGACAGGCGAATAACTAATTTTGATATTGTTCTGTTTTCAATAACTCAATAATGGTATATTTTGCAATTCTCAACCTTAAATTTTTTTGTTCTTGGTTTGCCATTGTAATATCAAAATTTGACATTCTTCAGTTATTTCATAGAACAATGCCAGTTATTATTTTTGCCCTTTTGTCACTTATTTCAAACAAACCAATGGCAAATTTTACCATTCAGTAATTCTTTTTGAATCGTAAAACTTGCAATTTTTTGTAATTCTTTTCTGCCCGGGTACTGTGTTTTCCGACATACAGCTCCATACAGATGTCCCCCGCAAATTCATTTACATATATGGGAGCCGCCCTTTCCAGATTTGGGAAGAGTCTCACAGCAAGTTAAGAAACTTCCCCGGCAAAATACTTTCTTCGGCAAAGTTTTAGTGCTTGAAAAGATCCTCTGGAGATCCTCGGAAACTCCTCCATCAGTTCTTCGGGAATACCTGCAGGAGTTGCCAGGCAATTTCTACAGAAGTCGCCGAGAGTTTATCTTGGAGCTCCCAGGGAATTTCTCCAGGATTTCCCGGGAACTCTTCCAGAAAGTTCACGGGAATTCCTGCAAGAGTTCCTCTAGAACTTCTCCAGAAGATTCTCGGGAAATATTCCTGGAGATCCTTGGGAATTGCTCCAGAAGATCCACGGTAACTCCTCCAGAAGTTCGTCAGGAATTACTCCACAAGCTTCCCGAGAACTCCTCCAGGAGTTTCTCAAGGATTTTCTCGGAAGTTCTTCCAGGTGTTACTCAGGAATTGCTCCAGGAGATCCTCAGAAATTCTTTCAGGAGATTCGCGGGCATTTCTCCTGTAGATCCTAGAGAATTCCTCCAGGAAATTCTCGAAATTCCTCGGGAATTCCTTCAGAAGCTCCTCAGAAATTCCTTCCAGAGTCTCTCGGAAATTCTTCCAGGAGCTTTTCGGGAATTTCTCCCAGGAGTTCTTCGAGAATTCCTCCAGAAGTTTATCCGGAATTCCTGCAGGATTTCAACGAGAATCCTTCTAAGAACTCCTTAAAGAGTTTTCTTTTTTTGGGAATACCTCCAGGAGTTCTTCGGAAGTTCCTGCAGCAGTTTCTCGGGAATTTCTTTTGTAATTCGTGGGGGATTGCTCCAGGAGATCATTGGAAATTCTTTAAGAAGATCCTCGGAAAATCCTCCGGGAGTTTCTCAGGAAATCTTCCAGGAGTTCATAGGGAACTCATCCATAAGTTTTCCGAGAATTCCTGCAGGAATTCCCCGGATATTCTGCAAAGAGTTCCTCGGGAATTCTTCCAGTAGTTCCTCGTGAATTTCTCCAAGAGTTGCTCAGGAATTCCTCCAGTTCCAGATATCGTGAGAAATTCTTCCAGAAGTCATCGGAAATTCCACCACGAATTAAGTGTTTCTCGGAAATCCCTCCGAGATTTCCACGAATATTCCTTCGGAGTTCCTCGAAGTTTTGTCCGTCAGTTTCTCAGGAATTCCTCTATGTTCCCCAGTAACCTGCTCCAGGTGTTTTCCGGGAATTCCCGAGGATATTTTCAAGGTATTCATAGTAACATACAGATGAATTTCTGATAAACTTCTGAAGAATTCCCGATAAAATGCAGGAAGAGCTCTCTAGGATAGGCTGACCATCTGTCCCGTATAGGACGACTTAGTTTTCAAATACTCACAACTGGTACATTTCTTATGTTTTTGACTGGATGATTCGTTCTTTTCAGTTGAAATTGCATTATAAACATCATCCAGTTCTGTTTTTGGACATTGATTTCCTTTTTGTTGAGTTTCCAAAATGTGTCCCGTATTTAAACGGGACAAATCTGGTCAGCCTACTCTAGGAACTCCAGGAGGAATGCCCGAATAACTCCTGGAGGTATACTCGAGAATCTCCCGCAGAGATTTTCGAGGAATTCCCGGAAGAATTTCCGAGGAACTCGTGTAGATGATTCTCGAGAGGCTTTTGGAAGAATTCCCGAGGACCTCCTAGATGAATTTTCGATGAACCCCAAAAGTAATTCCCGAAAAACTCCTGAAGTAATACTCGAGAAGCTCCTGGGGGAATTCCCGAAAAAGTCCACAGGAATTCCCGAGGAACTCCACAAGGAATTCCCGAGAATCTCTTGAAAAGATTTTCAATGAACTGTAGGAATAAACTTCGAGGAACTCGTGGAAGAATTTTCGACGAACTCTAGGAGAAATTTCCGAGGGACTCCTGGAAGAATTCCTGGATATCTCCTGGAGAAATTCCCGAGAAACTCCAGGAGGAATCTCCGAGAAACTTTTGGAGAAATTTCCGAGGACCTCCAGGAAAAATTCTCGTGGAACTCCTGGATGAAATCCCAAGGAACTCCAGGAGGAATTCCAAGGAACACCTGAAGGATGTGCTGGAAAACTACTGGAGGAGTTCCCGAAGAAGTCCAGGATGAATTCTCAAGTAACTCCGGGAGGAATTCTCAAGGAACTTCAGGAAGAATTACCAAGGAACTCCTGAAGAATTTGCGGAATAACTCCTGGAAGAATTCCCGAGAAACTCCACGATGAATTTTCGACGAACTTTTGGAGAATTTCCCGACGAACTCTTGAAAGAATTCTCTAGGATCTCCTGGAAGAATCCACGATGAACCCCTAAAAGAATTCCCGAGGAACTGCAGTAGGAATTCTCGAGGAGCTCTTGGAGGAATTGCCAAAGAACTTCTGGAGGAATTCCCGAAGAACTCCTGGACGAATTTCCGAAGCACTACTAGAGGAGTTCTCGAGGAACTCCTGGAGGAATGCCAAGGAATACATTAGGGGAATTTCACAAGAACTCTAGGAGAAATTCTCGAGTAACTCCTGAATCTATAGAACAGATTTCCTAGATACTTGGGAAAGAATTTCCGAAGAACTCGTAGAGAAATTTCATAGGAACTCCAGGAAGAATTCCAGAGGACCTCTTAGAGGAATTCCAGAGGACCTCCTAGAGGAATTCCTGAGGAACTCCTGGAGGAATTCTCGGCAAACTCTTGGAGGAATTCCCGAGGAAGTCCACGAGAAATTTCCGATGAACTCCTTTATTAAATCAATGCAACCTAAACTGACATAATATGATACGCTACCAAGTGAATTCATATAACCATCGCAGTACTTCATAAAGCGATTTTGTTTGACACTTTTGTGAGTTCATTTGCACGCTTATCCGTATAAGTTCTGCCAATCACCATGAAAAATGTTGACGCATAATGTCAGTGTGTACGGAACTAGCTTATGCGAGTTTGTATACATACTTTGTTTGAAGAGTTTATTTTTATATTTATGCGATTTCATTCGTACAGCAATGCGAGTTAAAGTTGCATAATATGAAAAGCACCAAATGAAGCCGTATGATCATCGCAGTACTCAATACGGCGAATTCAATGGCACTTTACGAGTTTACTCGAATGCGTATGCGAATAAGTTACGTTAACCACAATAAAACATCAGTATGTCGTTTACTAAAATGTAGTAATACCTCTAGAGTCATACCTTGTGAAGGTTGATTTGTATTCTTATACGACTTTATCAGATATATCGCCTTAAGCTAAAAAAATAACATCATATTTAATGAAAATTGTCCTTCCGCCGTACGTATATGCGATAGTAACTCAAAATAGCACTATATACGATGTACTGCGTGCATCTTTATGTGGCTCCTGGTTGTCTGGGCTGCTTTTTGTCTGTTAACCCTTCGAACAACTTATTCACTAGGATAACTATGGAATATGGGTATATTTGGTAATTGGGAGAAGTACGAAGTCAAAAAATTATGACCAAAAAAGAACCTAATGTAGCGGGTCGAAATATAAAATAGCGGCTGTTTTCTGGAGGTTTGAGTTTCAAAACTTTGCAAGATGAGTGTATTTGGTGTAAGAAAGATGTTCGTGGTACAAAAATGGTCACCGTAAAATCCAAAATGACGGTCCAAAATCCAAGATGATGACCCATCTCTCAAGTTAGAGTCTATTTAGTAGGGTTTTGAAACCTTACAATACATATGGGCATATTTGGTATGGGAAACTTGTCTAGAAACTCAAAATCTGTATTTTGGAGGCGTTACAGGTACGTTTTCGGGGATTTCCGAGGGTTTCACGTGCCTTACATGGGGTGCGAGTGGGCCTTAAAGGAGTTTTGGAGGCATTTCAGGAAGTCTCGGAGCATTTAAGGCTGATTTCAGGGGCGTTGCGGAGGTGTTTTTGGGGATTTCAGAGGGTCTCAGGGACATAGGGAAGTTGTAGGGAGATTCCGAAGGCATTTCAGAAAGTTACAGAGCAGTCTCGGCAGGATTCAGAGCCGTTACGGAGGCGTATTCGGGGATATCGAAGGTTCTCAGAGGTTCATAAGTTTCGAGGAGGTTTTTGGAGACATTTATGGAAGTTTCAGAGCATTTTTGGCGAGACGTTGCGGAGTCGTTATAGAGGCATTTTCATGGGTTTCGGAGGGTATCAGGTACGTTACAAGTGGTTCAAGGAGGTCATAAGATTTTCGACGGGTTTCAAGACGTTACGCAGGCATGTTCAAGGATTTCAGAGGATTTCGGGTGAATTACATGGGGTTCGAGGGAGTTCTAGGGGGTTTTCGTAGGTATTTAAAAAAGATCCAGAGGCTTGTCAAAGACCCCATAACCATATCTTTTGAAACACCCCTAAACAGCCATTTGATTTAAGGGTGCTTTTGAAACCCCCTGATACAACCCTGACCTGAAATGCTTCGAAACGCCCCTTAAACCTCCGTAATCCCATTGAAACCCCTGAAATCACCATAATCAATATGAAATACCTATGAAATCCCTTTGGACGCCTGTAATAGGCTCCAGAAACCCCTTGAAACACCCCTGAAATGCCACCAAATGCCTCTAAACCCTCAAGGAACAGCCTTATAATGTTTCTGAAACCTCCTGAAACTCTCTGAAATTACTCTAAAATGCCTTGAAACGCCCCTCAAATCCTTGTAAATTCTATATGATTTTGCTCTAATTTCATCGTTTTGCCAATCATCAATAGTTTTGACTGATCCTTGACATGCAATGTATTACTACCAATCACAGTCTGTTGAAGTTTTTATCACAGAGCTATACTAAGGTCTCCAAAGTACTCCAAAGTTTGTGTCACAAAACCAACATTCTAAAGCAAATTTTATACACGATGAATGATCACAGAATCGTAGGCTATACTCAAACAACCTCAAAGCATGCCTAGAAAATTCATGGTATATGAATTGGACGATCTAGGGATCTAGGATCTAGTAGATCTTTCTTAAGATCTACTGTATCTACCATTATTGGTATTCATTCTGTTTAAGAAATCTAGTTACGTTGATGTCCATTAGACCTTGCAATGCTACGAGCAACTTTATACTGTGGTAGTTGGACATTCCGTGAAATACAAATGACCTCCAATACACTTTGAAGTTTGGGTTACGATATCTACATACTGTATCATGCTTTAATTGTAAAAAATATTCTTAGAATGTAGTCTATACCGCTGATAGAGCCTCAGTGCACAACTATAGTGCTTTTGGTACATTCATGGTATATTTCAGGCTTTCCAAACTATTCTGGAATTGGGACCTTCAAGGTCTACAGGCTCTACTCTTGTTTTTATTCACTCTATCTGCATAATTCTTTCACGATTGTGTCTGTTGCACCTCATAATATTACGAGTATCTCTATACGTTGCTAGTTTGGTAACCATTGGCATATAAATGGACCGTAAAGTATTTTGTAGTATAGCTATATCTGTAAATCTTTGGATATTTTTATTGTAGCGAATGCTCGCGGACTATAATCTACACTACTCTTGGAGCCTCAGAGTGTAATTCTGATAACCTAGCAACATTCATTTGGTGATCTAGGACATCCTCCTCGAGGACTTTCTTTAGGAATAACTGCTAAATCATCTAGGATTTTTTCAAGGAATTCCTTCAGAAATTCCTCTACGGTGGTGTCCTCCAGAAATTCTTCCAGAGATTCCAAAAGGAATTCCTCCACAAATTCATCCCGGAATTCATCCAGCGGTTCCTACAAGGATTCTTCCAGGAATTCCTCACAGGGATTCCTTCCGAAATGCCTCAAGGAATTCCTTGAGGAATTCCTCCAGGAATTTTCAAGGAATTCCACCTCGAATCCTTCCAGGAATGCCTCCAGAGTTTCCTCCAGGATTTAACCAGGGATTCCTCCTGGAATTTATCCAAGTATATCTCCATAAAATCCTGCAGAAATTCACCCCGGAATTCCGCCTGGAAATCTTACATGGATTCCACCAAGAATTTCTGCTAGGATTCCTCCAGCAATTCCTCCAGTGATTCCCCTAGGAATTCCTCTAGGGATTCCTATAGGGACTCCTCCAGAAATTCCGCAACGGATGCATACAAAAAATTCTTTAACAATTTCATCACAAATTTATTCAAAAAAAATCCTTCTAGGAGTTAAGTAACTCATCAAGGGATTCTTCCAAGGCTTCCGCTTGGAATTCTTCATGGAACTCCTTCAGGAATTCCTCAACTAGTTCCTCCAAGGATATCTCCATAATCTCTTCCAGTAAAAGCTCCAAGAAATTCTCTAGAGATTCCTCCAAGGATTTCTCCAGAACTGCTTAATAAATTTCTCCACGAAATCCTCCACAAATTCCACCAGGAATTCCTCCAGAAATTACCTAATGAATTCTTACAGGAACTAAAGTAGTATTGGAGAAGGTTTTGGAGAAATTCTTGTAAGAGTTCCTGTAGGAATACTTGAAAGAACCTGGGGAAAAATTCCTGGACAGATTCTTGGTGGAATTCTTAGCAGAAGCCTTAGAGAAATATCTGGAGAAATTGTTTGATAAATTCAGTATATTTTTTCTAAAACTCCTTCAAATATCCTCAAATATCTAGACATCATGTCAATCCTACAAACCGTTTTCAAGGTTTTTTTATACCCTTTTTTTAAGGTAGATGAGAAAAAATGGTTGTGTTGCTGCAAATGTAAATGATTTACGAAATTGAGCTCAAAAAATAAATTTAATTCAAATGGAAAAATATCGAGCCAAAAATGGCATATTTTTTCGTGTTTTGGGCTAGCAATGCTCCTCAACAGTGCTGTCATTTCGACATATCAAGATTCAACCACCTACAACTCATTTCAGAAGCTTAACCTGAAAATATGGTATAGGAAAAACTTGTGCGGCTAGACGAGTTCTACGAGAAATACACGGAAAAACCGATCTTTTTGAAATATTCCAGGTCAATGTGATCGACTATTTTCAAAAAATGCCAATCGATATTCATGAAGACTATTAATTGACATTTTTCGAAAGTAGTCGATAACATTTACTTTAAATTTATTCTAATAATCGAAGAAGAGCGGGGTTTTCTTGTAGAAATGATCTAGGCGCACAAGTTTTTCATAAACCATATTTTCAGGTCCAGCTTTTGAAATGAGCTTCAGGTGGTTGAATCTAGATATGTCGAAATGACAACTCTCTCTCTCTCTCTCTCTCTCTCTCTCTCTCTCTCTCTCTCTCTCTCTCTA